>NC_084910.1:17039112-17255310 GCF_949316345.1 Pungitius pungitius
CACACACACACACACACACACACCCCCTGCCCTCCAAAGAGCGACTTAAAAATAGCCTCCCCGGGATGGAAGGGAGCCCGGAGTTCTGAGAACTGGAGGAAAATGGCGGCGCTCCGTGTGGACGAGCAGACTTCTCTTACGCCGCGTCCCGGCCAAATCTCCAGCGCGCATATGGCGGCCGCTGAAAATTTACACAAATAATAGCGTGAGAGCTGAAGTGTAGATTAAGAAGCAGACGAAACCCACCCACGGGTACACAAACACAAACACACACACACACAGGGATTCAGAGTTAAATCTCAAATTTAGAATATGCAGCGCCTTTTCTTTTTAACACATTGGGTATTTGATGGTGGAATGGGTGGAATGGGGGGTGGGGGGGGGGGAGGAATGTTGTTTAATGGGGCGTCGATGAACCTTTCACCCCAAGACCAGAGAGACGGCCTTGAAGTCCGGTCGCACTGGTCAACTCTTCAAGGAGCCCCTTTTCTATTTTAAAAAAAAAACGTTTTTTGGAAATGAGACGCGGCCGCCGCGCGTCACATGACACTCACTCCTGGGAGGCGGTTTGTCAAAAAGGCACCAGATCTCTAGCCGGGACAAAAATAAAAAGAAGAAAAAAAATAAGACTTGGATGGATGAAATAGGCGATTGCCGGTCACCTTCTGAGCACGTGCAGAGCCAAGAGGGTGACGGGATGAGGGCATTAAAGAGGGAAGAGGAAGGAAGAAAAGGCTTATCTTAGGTTTTTAATTTCCTGCTTCATTTCATGTTTCAAGGCTATGAAAATTATCATTTTCGAAGAACTCCAAAAAGCAACAATGAGACATGATCATAACTCTGAATTACTTATATAGTACCCTCTACCCCCCCCCTCCATTGCTTTAACAGAAATGTGACAAGCCCGACATCAGAAGAGGAAAGTAAAAGAAATGTAAAAATGTGTATATATATATATATATATGACAACTATTAAAGAAGTACAGATATTGGCTCTGAACTTTGAATCCCGCTCAGACAACCTGCAGCTTTCTCTTAAAAGAGAAACAACACTTCCATCCTCCCATCCAGGTCACCACCACCAGTCATTAAAGAGTAATCCACTCATTTGTCTGGTTCATGAAATAAAAAAGCGTTTAGTGCCAATTTATTTCCTGGAGAGAGAGAGACAACTTCTTCACTTGGGGTGAGATGACATCGAATACTCGCTCTATAAACACAGTCATTTGGGGATTTCTTTTAGCGGGGCAATAAAAATACTTCATTTGTTACCCTGCCTTGATGAATGCAGGAGAACCACGTGATTCGTGACCAGAACGGATGTTCCCTTTAAAAAAAACATTGGGCTCAAATAATGGGAGTCAAAGTGATTATATTAAGAGTTTTATGCATATTTCTTTTGGGATTACGAAACACAATTATTCGGGGCAGGGTAATTCGTGAGATGACATTTCCATATTGTCCCATTCAAAGACATTTAATAGCCGAGCTGAATCCATCTATTGCTTGCACTTTGTTCTGCATCTCAACCACTCACAGCGCCCTCACCGGAGCACCTGCATCCGAGCTACAAAGTGTTCTAATCTCAGAAGTGCACAAAGCGGCAGCGAGGGCCTGCATCAAAGCAAAAAAAAAGTTTCCATTTTATTAAAAAAAGAGAACAAAAAGTCGGGAAGAGAACTCGGCCCAACTCGCTTGTGTCCCGACGACGGACTAAAACCCTCGAACGAGGCCAACATGTCTGGACCGACCTCGACCGACTTAAATCCCACCCACCCCCCCAGACGAGCCACTGCCCGAGCAGACAAGACAACCGAGAGATTCGCCGAAATGAAGAAGAACAAAAAAAACAAAAACAAGGGAGAAGGGACGCGATGGTGCCGCCCACGCCGCCTGATCCGGAGCCAAGCACGGAAAAAGCCACGGCAACGAGCGCCTGGCAACGAAGATGGAGACGGAGGGTGATGCTACAGTGGAGGTGGGAACGCGGTTGGCGGACGTCTGCCGAGCATGCACACGACGGTGATATAATTGATGACTTTTATTAATAGAATCGCAAAAAAAAAAAAAAAAAAAAACGCAGCCTCACAGCTACAGGAGGATCGCCTGGACTAAAACCCTCTAAACCTAACCCTCTAACCCTAAAACCCTAAAACCCTCTAACCCTAACCCTACGAGATGAGAAATAAGTCAAATCGTCTTCGTCTGACCCTCAAGGCCAACGCTCGAGCCGCCATCTCCTGGAATTCGTTCGGATTGCGACGCGGCGGCGGCGGAGGTTGGTTGGAGCGCGCGAATGCGACGTGAATTCGGGTTGGAAGACGTATGCACGTCAGCTTCAGAGCCCTTCGTTTTATTTCTGTCGAGGAGCATAAAAACATCGTTTATTGTGTCTCGCAAAACGCCGTTAATGAGCCTTCGCTTTTGGAAACTAAACTTTCTCCTTAATTTCGCCTCACGCAGCGGGATACTTTTTTTTTGGCGGGGGCGGGAAACGGCGCTTTCAGGCCCGGCCGGCTGATCAATGACGCGGGAGACCTGCACTCATTACAGAGTGATTAAGAGCTCATTTGGGCCGAACCAAGAGCTGAACGAATCGATAGCCGGCACGTAGGCCCGTTTACAGGGACACTCGTTCCCCTCGGGGGGGCGGGGGGGGTGGGGGGGGGGGGGGGGGTGGGGGTCGAAGTGTCGGCACTGTGCCGCGTGATGTCGGAATCATCTTAAATCTGTGCGGCGAGTTAATACCGTCCTCCCCAGCGTTGGGGTTTGGAAAATAAACAGGACTCGGCTGAATGGAGGATCTAAGCGCTTAGTCATCAACTAATAATCCTTTAAATATCGGCCAAAATCCTCGCGCATACGGTGCCGCATTAGCTACTCCTTTACAGGAAATTTGCATGAAGAATTCCTTTTTTTTTTTTTTTTTTTGGTCGAGTCATTTGGGTGGTGGGGGGGCTTTCAAGAGAGATCCTTTTTGTTGTGCATGCTCCCTTCCAAGCTGCCCTGTGGGTAGCAAGCTCAGCCTGCTGCACAAATCAAAGAGCGCGTGTGATGCTGCATGGTGAGCAGGCAGAATCTCTGATTTAAAAAAAAAAAAAAAAAAAACTCACACAGCAGTGAAGAGAGAAGTTGGAGTCGACATGTTACGATTCTGGCTGCGGATTAAAAAAACCAAAAGGGAAGTCTTGAAACAAATATTGGTTGAAGTCATTGTCAACAAAAGAAAAACAACAGAGCTAATTTGCTGATTCTGTCAGCTCCAGGTTTTACCCTAACCCCTCCCCTAAACCCGCTTACTGCGCTTCCTCGAGCGCAACCACACAACCCTCCGGCTTTCCCGCCGAGTCCGTGTTCCACGAGGGGTTAACGGTGCCGAGGCCCATGCTCGACTGAAGACCGCAGGAAGACAGCCAGTCTGGACGGACGGACGGGCCGAGGCCCTCGTCCGGTTCGCGGTTCGCCGCCATCTTTTTTTTTTTTTTTTCCTCCTTTCTTTCTTTCTCTCTTTCCATTCCCCTTCCCCTCCTCCCTCTCTAGCCCCTCACTGAACTCCCAGAATTGTACGCGCTCGTCGGCTTGGCTGTGATTCACAGCCCTGCGGCGACCGCGGCGGGTTCTGGATCCAGCGAAGCCCGCCGAGGAGTCAAGTCTAATAGCTGCTGGTTTTGGACGCGTAGGAGAAGCGGTCGTGAGCGGGGGGAAAAAAAAACACAAAAAAAATAAAAGAGGAAACAGATGCAACTAAATTGGCCGTAAACATTAGGTTCGTGCCACGGGCCATCTGATACCAGAGTTACATATGGAAGTTATATTTACAGAATAAACCTGAGGGAAACTCGGCAAAGGAGTCGTTTCTGCTCGGTGGCTGAAAGAAAATGGAGAAAGAAAAAAAAAAAAAAAAAAAGGAGCCCAGGTCCAGTCGGGACAGTGATGGAGGGCCCACTTCAGCCGCATCAGGCCCGCCTGCTGTTCCTGAGCGGAGCGTTCGTAACGCTCCGTGCAGCACGTCAGCGCCATTCCTGAGCCGAGCTGCGGGTCAAACGGGGGCCCGGGGACCCAGGGGCCGCGGCCCCGGTGGTCTCCTCAGATAACCCGGACCGGCCTGCGACCGCGGATTATGGATGACGGAGGGTTGCGCGGGTGGGGGGGGGGGGGGGGGGGGGGGGGGGGGGAGCTATAGGTCTGACAGGTAATAATTCACTCCCCAGGGGTCGAGCACCCTCCACTGGACAGGAGCGGCTCGAGATAAAGGAATGGAGGGTAGGTCGGGAGGGGGGGGGGGCGCAGCCTTGAAGCTCACCCTCCCCAACTATCCGCCTCAAGAAGCGGGCCTCTCATTGGCCGCCTCAGTTGCTACGGGCAACCAGCCATTATCGGGATGATGTACGAGGTGCCGCGGGGGCCTCTGCCTCCCTCAGGTGAGTCCCCTGTGGAGCGCGCACGAGGAGCGCGCACGAGGAGCGCGCACGAGGAGCGGACACTTCAGACAGACCGTGATTGTGGAGGTGACGCAATAGAAGGGGGAAGAAAAAAAGAAAAAGAAAAACTATTATACGAGGCTCTCAAGTTCCACTGAGCTTGAAATGGTGGGGAGGAGGGGGGGGGGGGCTCCGTTTGGGGGATTTAATCTAACGTGTCTTTGTGTATCTCCCTGAAATTCGGGTTTTCGCCCGTGTGGGCGTTACACGTGGCCATGCTCAGATATTGAGCACTCTATCTCGATGATGAAAATGGGCCCACTGAATGTTCCCCCGAGGGCCGCGGTCCTCGGCCCCCGGTTTAGGAGCCTATTTCAACCACCATTACCCCGACGGCCATTAAGGAAAGATGCCATCTGCGCTCGCTGGTGGGGGGGACCCAGCCCCCGCCCCCTCTCGCACCCACCCTCCATGTCATTTCACAACTAAAAAGCAAACGCTTGAAAATGGAAATAGGAAGTAAAATTACACACTGGTGTGACTGGTCCATTAAGCACGCCGATTGAGCTGGCGGAACCTATCAGGGGCCCGAGAGCGAGAGACGGACGCCGCCGCCGCCGCCGCCTCTCCGGGTTGTGACTTTCCTAATGGTGCCGGTGTCGTAAAGCAGGCGGAGGAGTTGTTTATGGGGGGCGGGGGGGGTCAACACCCCTCCTCGTCAGCAGCAGCCCGGTGGCATGTCAAATGAAAAAAAAAAAAAAAACGGAAACCACAACTGCTGCCGCACACATCCTGTGACATCACTGCAGCAGGGTCAAGTGAGCGTGAAGGAGTGTGTGTGTGTGTGTCGTCACAAGATCCGACCACACAGTCTCCACTTAAGACATCTGACTGGTCACACTAGAGTCAATGTGCCCCCCCCCCCCCCATGCGGCCCCTGGACATACATGGATTTTTGCTAAAACTGGAACCCGAGCAAAAAGAAACGCTGAGATGTTTCCTTCGAGGCAACAGTTGCAAACAGACTGGGTTGAAGAAGTGAAGGAGGGAGGGAGGGGGGGGGGAAGGGAGATTTATTTATTGTTGAAATGTTCTTAGCTCTCGAGTGAAACCGAACACCCAGCGAGGGCTCAGGGAGAGGGATAATTCACAACAGGCTGAGACAAATCACAGAGAGAGAGAGAGAGAGAGAGGGGGGAAGACAGAGAGGGAGAGACACAGAGACAGAGGGACTCCTAGCGTCTCACTTCAGTCTCACACAGGGTCCCCATCTCCCGAGGTCCAACAAACACTGGCTGCTGCGGACTAAACTCTCGCGTGCAAAGGCAGAAACCTGCAAGAACAACGAGCTCATTTTTCTTCACCGATCCCCCCCTCTCTCCTCCCTCTCCACACACACACACACACACACACCTTTGCGAATTTGGCTTCAATACTTGACACAGGTAAAATCCCAAGAGGCTGCAGCTTTTCTTCGTCTACGCGTGTTGTGCTTCTATTTGTGCACCGATTCACAGGAGATGAAACCAATGCGTCCCCGTCACCGTTTGTGTGTGTGTGTGTGTTGGGGGGGGGGGGGGTGATGGTCCAAATAGGGGGGAGCACGCATATTCAATCTGCTGCAAGACACGACAGACACGCCATCAGTTGCCAATTGGTGAGAAGTTGCAGAAAGCACGAGACGCAACGTGTCTGAATCCTGCACACAAAAGAAAGAGGAAACAGTGAAACGTCACAACCAGGAGCCGATGGGAGGGAAAGAAGAAGAGAAAAAACAAGCAGCTTCCCAAGACGCCCTAAAAAGTTAAGGCTCATAAAACACGTATTTTTTTTTGTTGCGGGGACGAGGTGTCACTTCGGGGGGGGAGGGGGGGGGACTGCAGAGCACGGGGCCGCCGCGGCGCGGAGGAAGCGCAGCGGCAGCACATCGCTGGAGTCACCCGGCCAACGAGCCACTTCTTACCTTATCGATTCCTGCGCGGGTCCAGTGTTGAGCGATACGACATGACAACAAAAAATAAGAAAAAAAAAGAAAAAAAAGGAAATACCCGTCCGTGTCTCTCTCGGACGGCGGGAAAGCAGAAAGGCAGAGTTTTTGTTAGTTGTTGTTTTTGTGTGTGTGTTTAAATCCCAGAAGCGCCTCAGCAGCGGAGCGGCGTCCGCGTCTCTGCAGCGGAGCCAGACTGACGGTCACAACACTCCGGCAGCGGCCGAGGACACGCCCCCTCCCCTCCGCGGAGTTTGACAGGCGTAACGGCCAATCAGTAAGCGGTGTCGGGATCGCGTCGGCCCCGATTGGTTAATCAATCGACCTCTTTTGTGTGGGTTTTTTTTTGTTGGTGGTGTTGCTGGCGCCCCGCCTCTCTAGCTCCAGCTCACTTTTTTTCCCCAGATGTTTTTAATGCCTGAATATTAGCCCACACCCCCTCCTTCCCGAAACTCTAAACCAGCCAATTAGAGTGCAGGACAGGAATCTAAACGCAGACACTTACTTGACCTCATGGGAGGAGGATATTTTTTTTTAACTTTTAGAAACCTATTGGCATTCTGTGTTACAGTTTTATTTATAATTTAATACTATACTACTATTTTTTTAATTACTATTTGTCTCAAATAAATACATATATAGCACAAAGACACATCAACTGTTTATTTTATGTGAATCATGTTCCTGCTGGAATAATACATTATATAAGAGAACATTATATAGGAACAATAAAAGCGGAACGCTATATGCGACGTGTACGGACGGTTAATCAGCCGGTGACAGCGGGCATGTAGGTTCCCGGGAACGCTCATTAAACACATGTGCGTCGATGGCAGCGCTCCGGCTTTTAGTCCGACCCTGCATCCGTGTTTGATGATAATCTAATAGGCGGCGGTGGACTCGCTGACTCATTTGTCTCCCAGCTTCATCCACTGCATTTCCATATCAGTCGGTCGTTCTTGTCAAAAATGCCGCTGTGTTAAAGGACACAAAAAAAAAGAGGAGTTCAAGTGGCTCCCGCAGCAATTATCCGCACTGGGTATGATACATGTACTGTGAGGCACTCTGGTAGTCCGATAGATGGGATGGACTCCCCTCGGGTCGCTCTTGTTCATTGCATTCTTCTTTGGCCTCATGCCGCAGGAAAAAAAAAAAAGAATGGCTGTTAGTTTTTTTGGACTCGCTGCGGCCGTTTCTCTTTGGCAGCGCGATGCCGCCTGTTGTTTGGAGAGGCTCTTCCAAGGGGAGGAGAAGGACGACAGCTAAAAGAGAGCCACGGACCGCGAGGACTTCTTCAAATCCTCGGCCTTTCTTATACCCTCAAGTTCACCACCTCTCCAGCAGAGCTTGGCCACTGAATGCAAACGCCTTTAGGGCCTGGGGGTCCGGCGCAGTGAAGCCCTCCACATGTGCACAAAGCCGTTTTGATAAAATAGACTGAAGTTAAAAAAACGGTGTCTAGGGCTTTTATTGTGAAAGGTAAGAACGGAAGGAGCTTAGTAGTCAAGGTTTATATCACATTACATTACATGTCATTTAGCTGACGCTTTTATCCAAAGTGACTTACAATAAGTGCATTTCCACATAGAGATACAAACTCAGAACAATTATTATTGTGTAAAGAACAAGTAACAAGAAAGTACAGCAAAGAGTCGCAATCTCGCCGAGTGCTTTTCTCTCAGAGAGGGAGGAACAAGCAGCTTGGCAGATGCAGATCGGAGTGTGCGGGTCGGGATGTAGGGTTTCACCATGTCCTGGATGTAGACTGGACCCGATCAATTCACAGCATGGTACGTGAGTACCAATGTTTTGAACTGGATGCGGGCGGCCACTGGTAACCAGTGAAGAGAACGGAGAAGTGGTGCAGTGTGGGAGTAGTTGGGTGTCGTCGGCATAGCTGTGGTATGAAAAATCATGCGAGCGAATGACGGAGCCTATAGAGAGTTGGTGTAGATTGAGAAGAGGAGGGGACCCAGGACAGAGCCCTGAGGAACTCCAGCAGTAAGAGGACAAGGTTCCGACACTGATCCTCTCCAAATTACCCGATAGGTGCGGCCGTCAAGGTAGGTTGAGAGAAGAGAGAGAGCGGGACCCCTGACACCAAGTTCCTGAAGGGCGGAGATAAGGAGATAAGGATCAGTTTTAAAAAGGAGAAAACAAGTTTGGCCTCAATTTTGTTTCGCAGAACGTGATTGGCTCTGAAATATCAACCGGGTTCCAAAAAATAAAAGTTAATGATTATGTCCCCCTCTGGTTCATTTATGGCATTTCAGATATCTTTTCAGACAACGATGGACGTTTTCGTCACATATTTTATGTTGTCAGAGCAGCAGTTCTAGTTTGCTAAGCAATTGAGGCCGCCTACTCGATGCCACCAGTTTCCACCCATGTGGAATCGCTTTTCATTAATATTTTTGTGTGTGTATGTGTTTGATTGTGTACTACTTGTCAAGCTGTCTGTTTTTAAAAAGGTCCATGGAGTTCTACGAAACAGAGACGTACGTTATCGGACAGTACATGTCAATCGCTTTAATCCATTGTTCGTTTTGATCTTTTCAAAGTAATAGTTGACAATCAGAAAAAGATTCAAATTGTTTAATTTAAGGGGATCTCCTGTAAACCGCAACCATGCAGATTAGTAGGTCTAGGGATCATGTGGGTCATTTTGAAATGCACTACTACTGTATATCGACCAAGAAACCATTACAAGAAGTAATATAGCATGGATGCTGCTTGGAAGACACAACCCCGTAATCTGTGTGCTCCTGTGAGTATTTCTGATACTTTATCCAGTACTTTTTAGTTTGATGTAAATGTTAGCATAATCATGGTAAACCTGCCATGTACAGTCGATGGAATCGCCCGATAAAGCACTGATTCTGCTTTGAGGAGTGCTCATGTTCACTCTCACCTCAGCCCACAGGGCCACTCATCTAAACAACAGACATGTTAGCGACGACGAGACGTGCCGCCTTTTGGGTCGGGTCCGGACCGACGACGACACCGCCGCCCCCCCCCCCCACTCGCTGCAGCACATCGACGAATTCCTGCAGAGGAGCATGCGAGCACGATGGAGGAATTTGCCCTACCTGGTTTGGAATCCGCCGGAGCCTGGCGTCACCTTGGAGCCAATTAAGAGCCACACACACACACACACACAAGCAGTTTATTCTGTGTTTGGTCCCATGGGTGTCTTTGAGGACGCAAAGGCACTGAGCGACCGAGGAACCGAGAGGGGGAGAAGTGCGGGCCGCGACTCCAGCATAACGATGACGACGATCCTCAAAGCTTTTAGTGTCTCATCCTCTCACAGGGCTGCAGACACAGTCGGTAGTGTCTGCCTGTATTTCCAGGGAAGCCTGGCACATCCGCGCCTGTCAATTATCCATAATAAATGTAAATATATTGGAGCTTATCCATTGGGAATGTACAATATGAGGTAGCCGGGAATCGATTGGACTGAAATAAAGTGCGATTTGTCTCAATTTGACCCAGGATCTGTACATGAACATTCTAAGGGAGTCAATGAAGAAGTGCCATACACTTTAATTCACTGACCTTTAGGGGGCGCCTCCTCTTGCTGCATAGAAGACCGAGAGATATACTGTATTTATTACCTCAATGAACATTTTAGTTTATGGTCTCAATCGTCATGGTGACTACGTCCCCTACGCATAGAGTCTATAGTAACTCCGATGCCTGCTGTTTAACTCTGACTTCAGCAGAATTGCTATTCTGTCAAGGAACAAGTGGGTGAATCTTATAATGTCGAGAGATCAAATTGTAAAACAATGTCAAATATACAATAAGATGAAACAGATATACATCAACAACAAGAGTGCAATTCTGAAGCGCTAACTTTCAGCTTTAATTTGAGGGATCAACTGTATAAATGTCCTCAATTTTTGAGCCTAACTTCTTTAGGATCCTGAAAATACATCAAGTTACATTTCTGGCTGTTAATACTTTTGTAGT
Organism: Pungitius pungitius; assembly: GCF_949316345.1. Classification (NCBI taxonomy): domain Eukaryota; kingdom Metazoa; phylum Chordata; class Actinopteri; order Perciformes; family Gasterosteidae; genus Pungitius; species Pungitius pungitius. The sequence continues at coordinate 17,049,496 of NC_084910.1, forward strand.
CAGTGGCTGTCTGAAATCTATGACTAGATGATCCAATAGAGATCAGCAGACAGCTGGTATCTTCCCAAGTGATGCCGGCTGATCTCCTTCCTTGTGCCAGCCAGAGTTTGAATATTAAAGAATCCCCTCCATTTTACAACCGTTGTCAAAAACAAAAAGCTTCTCTTTCTAAACAACTTCTGCACCTTCACTATGGATAAAGCATGGTTGAGGTGAACCTTTGGCCAACGATGGAGAAAGCCTATAAATCTTGTTCAAATCCACTATCAACCAGGAGATTGCTTTTCGGTCTCAGTGTGAAACCAGAAGGCAACGGAGATTTATTGGTCACTTAACACGCTTCCATGAATGCGCTAACCCAAACAAAGACCTTATCTTAGCCAAGTCGCCGCCCAAACCTACCGCTTGTGTATAGACTGGAGTTTATTATCAAAAGGCCGCATGCATGCAACGAGCCGTTTGACGCGCATTGCTTGACTTCCGTAGGAAAAAATGAGCAGTCGTATCTTGAAATGTGTCAAGATGAATTTAATAGATGTCTCACTGAATATTTCCATTTGGTGGAAAAGCGCTGCGATAAAAAAACACATGTCTTGTATTTTGAAGGTTTAACTCGTATCATGCTGTCAGACTGGAATACATTGTTTTTTTTCTCCAACCTTGAAGCCTAAGGGGAGGTGGGTAAGAGGGGGTGAGGGGGAGGGGGGGGGGGGGGTAAAGGGCCGTTGGACTGTCATAGAATGCAAACTGTCTCGAGCATGAAAGCCAGACCGGCTTCTCTTGAGCTCTGCGCCCTATTTTCCCTCCTAAAAAACACACGGCTGGTCCCCAGCTCTGTCATTGGCCGCAAGTGGTGCTCTGCAGAATAATCCATTGTACATTATACTGTAAATCATTTGGATACAGGGCTGACTGTTCTTTGGCAGATGTAACGCCACGCACAAAACAAAAAAAAACCTATTGGTTGCCTTTTCTGGATATTTCCTTCTGCTGCATTATCCCATCTCATGGAAGAAAACGTATTTAAAGACAGACGACTTCAGTTCACTTGATGTGGATGTAAACAGAATTGGGAGCTAACAGTCAACGCCTACATCTCGCTTTCATTGTTTCAAAATCAAATGTGCTGCAACCCGGGGCCGGGAACAGTTGAAACACGCCATTAAGGACTGCGGTGTACGTAGATCACACCACGCAATCACATCACACGGAGACTAAGCCGCTCTGTGAGTCGAGGCTACGTTGCCGTGTGTAGGCCCGAAGGCGCGACGTACCTTACGGCCTGTTTTACTTCATTCATCCCTTCGCAGCTGAGCCGGAGCGGTGACTTCATAACTCGAGCAGCCACGGGGGCGGACTGGAAACGTGTCCAGCCATTTGGCCGTATTAGTGATACTCTGTGTGGATCTGGTGACTGTGTGATCTTAATCCAACGCTGGGAAACATAATCCCCCCCGCAGGTTTCTCAACCAAACAAAGATTATGAGAGATTTGCTTGTTTGTTTATCATCTGAACGAATGTCAAAAGGTCAGCTTTGGGACAAGTGGAAGCCTAACAGACAAATTCTCTCTCTCACACACTCACTGAGCGTCAGTCAAAAACCTACCACCGTCACAAAATGTCCACTTCACCAGCTCAAACAGATGCACATGATACCCGCGCAGTGTGTGCAGCCACTGTTGCATACCAATGATTCTGTGTTAAGCCATCAAACATGAGCATATGGTCGAAAGAGATGGTTGTTAAGCCCCTTCTGCTGCAGCAATGCTACCACTGCTCCTACTAGTAATAATATGATAATCTCAGCAATAGTCTGAAAGTGTATTCTTCCCCAGAGCATCTGCGGTTGCTATGGCTAATTTGTGTCCATTATGTGGAGGTTATATCTCGTCATCTCGAGACATCATGCTGCTGCCTCATCATCATTATCTTATTATCTCCGGATAACAAATGGTGCTCGTGTTTATTTCCCAAAGCCCAGAATTTCAAGATAACAATTTAATCATCATGGCATTTTCAGTTATCAAATATCGTTTTCTTGTGCTCGTAGCCTGAATCGGCTCATTAGTGCAGGATAACGGGCTTGCGTTCCTCCCTCTCGCGGCCGTTGAGGAGTGATTCCTCAACAGAACAGCTCAAAGGGGAGAGGAGATATCTTGAGAAGCCTGTATGATGCTACGATGACCACCTCTGGTTATATTTAACAGCATGTGTGTGCGAGATATTTCGTTGTACAATCACAAAATTGAATCTATTCATTCATGTGCAAGTGAAACAGACGGTTTCTCACTGACCAAGATTTAGAGAAAACGACTTTCAAAGACCACTTTGAGACATGAAATTCCCCTTTTTATTTAATCCCTTGTATGCATTTAACCTCTTGTGTATCGAGATCTTCCCTGGCGGGTGGTATCCACATCACAAAGATGGCGGCAGTCGTAAACTAAAATGTGGGACGGACAGGGAGCTAAACGTGAGGCTTCAAACCAATACGTGACACTGTGTTGACTACATCTTCTCCTCACACAAAGTCTATGGTCATTACCTAACTCTCACCCTCAGCTACTTACGCTTATACTGTGTTAATTGCTGAATCAGTGCTTCGTACTGTAGAGCTTCACTGTCTCACACAAGGACACTCAAGCAGAGATGGACACTCGCTGACACTGCAGTTTGAACTCTGGTCCTCTGGCTGAAGGACAACACTTTCTGAGCACTGCGCTCCGGAGCTTTCATTGGACTACTCCTTGGCTAAAACATGCGCCGGAGCAGCTTGACTGCTGTTGCATTCAGTATTTCTATTTGCTCTTTCTAATAGGGCAAATTGTCTTAGCACCCAGGTGGCAGAAGGAAACTGTACTTTTTTCACCCAGGTGGAATCGCCGTTGTGGCTATTTGCACCCAGGCGTATAATGCCTGACAAATACCAGCACCTATGTGTGTTGTGTAGCAAGCAATGACATTCCCACCCAGCTGGGACACACTTCCAGTACTGTAGATGCATATTTTGTCTACTGTAGGCTATGTATATACTTTGTAAATCTAATCACGCAGTTCTATTGCCACATAATTGCCACTTGAGCAACTGTGGCGAGGAATAGAAATGAGCCTGAACTCCCCTCTCAAGTTGTCTTTCTTCATGCACACAAACAAGTTGAATGGCATCAACGCCTCGGAGGAGACACCGTCTCAAAGGGTGCGCCATCCTCTTATGTCGGATGATTCTTTGTGCCCAACACTACAAAGGCACACAGTGAGGCAACGTGAGGCAGCCCGGATCAAATGGCCGTTCTGAGCTGGTATTAATTCTTCAGATGTTTCCGATGGATGGACAACTTGTTCAGTTTGATGCCCGCTGAGGCCTTTTGTCTTTTCCATTTTTCTGAATTGAGGTCCTGGTCTATTTCTACAACCTGTTTTTGGCCATTTTAATTTCACTTGCAAAGGTTTACATTCTGTGTGACTATTATGTGCAAAATTGTGGCTTACTGGTGGATACTATGAAGAACTTGCATTTTGTGTTAACTGTGGACGAAAGTAGTTTTCTTGAGGTCCCTTGAGAAAACTACTGATTCAACTGAACAGTTTCTACACTTAGTCCTGGTCCAGGATCTGCCCAGCAGGCAGAATATTAGGGCCAAGTCCCCAGCTGTGGGGAGCCTGTCTTTGCTCTATCATAGTCATGGAATGCCAGGACATTTTCTCAGGCGTAGCCTATAATTTCTTATATTTGTATCTGAAAACTCTCTACTTACCGGAATCAAAGATGCATGGTTTCCGGTGGATCGTTACAAAGTATTTTAACTTGGCCTAAAAAGCCAGGGCACATTAAAATGACAGATATACTTTGTATACTTAATTCACTTAGTGTTTCTTAATTCCATTAACACAAGAGCACAGTCTGCTCTACACATCTCTCATCCCTAAGTGCTTCAACTTTGTCTGGGACTGCAGAGTCACACTTAATAAAATACTATAGGATGTACTTCTCTCTAAGGATATTGTTTCTCAATCATCCATTTTCCTTTACAGTGCAGGCCGCCGTGGCTGACAAATCCCTGCGAGCCCCGCGACCCGACGAGCTTCACTTTCTGCTGTAGATCGTCCTCATTACAAGGAGCCCACAGCAGGAAGGTCAAGGGGTGCAACCGCAGCCTCCTGAGAACGCTTCTAGGGTATCATTATGAAAGAGTGAGGCAACAAAGAGGTAATGAATGCTTACCGACGACAACGTATGAGAATAAGCAAGAGAAGAGATGCGGACGAGGGGACACGATTCAATGTTGGGAGAAGGAGGGGTTGTGAGGCTTGAAGAGATGAGTTCTCTCTCCACAAAAGAGAGCAGGGAGGGAGTCCTCTATTATGACTGGAAAAGGAAGGTCATTCCACCATCACTGAGTCGACCCTGCGCGGATCAATGGCCATGCAGGTGCATGGAAGGAGAGCTAAGTGAGAGGCGGAATACAGAACACAGATCCGCGCGTTGGCTCGCACATCAAACACGCAGGGTGCGACAATTTGCGCACACAAATTGGTCACTTGTGCCCTCAAAGTACCAGCTGAATGATCTGCGGATTCTCACCGACAAATTACATCCAGTGCCGTGAGCATGTGACTCCTCGCAGACCATTGAGACTGTCCATCATCTGACAACATTCACCGTTAAAAAGGCACCGTAATGACCGCAGCATGGGCGCCTCTTGAGAAGCAGCCGCGGGTGGCAGAGACCAAACACGGAGTGCCGAGGCAACATCCAATGTCGCGTCAAAATGGACTTGAAGAAACGGAACATGATTGGACATCAAAGGCCGCGTCTTTTCGTCTCGGGTGACGCCATCACAAATAGACGCAGTGAGATGCTACGCGTCCTCCGGCCACAAGGGGCCGCCTACACGATGTAAGGGCGGGACATTTCCAGTGGGACTCCATCACATTCATTACGATGTATTGCATTGGGCCAGGGTAAATCATGATGTGATTTCATCACAGCACAATTGAATGAGTCTATTTCCATTTTTTAAAGCATCCGCACTGTGTGTTGGCCTTTACGTTGGCGGAATCGGCATTAGGAAGGAAAAACAATACTATCGGGAGATCTCAGTTTAAAGTTTTCCCTAGATTTCTCTGGTAATGTCTGGATAAGATATTTCAGAGAGGATGGAAAAGCTTCACTCTCATAACAGACGACGTCATATTATTTTAGATTCCAGAAAGAGATTCAATCATCGTCCCCTCTTCAGGACGAACGGACATTGGTTGATGAAACAAAAGTTATGGTTGTGTAACTTTACATTTCTTTCTCTCTACACGCTGCAAATGAGCAGCAAGCAAAAACATATTATTCTTTCTTCTCCAAGCTAATATTGGACCATATGGCAAAAAAAACAATAGTGATAAAACATGCAGGCTGGTCTGTGGCCTCATATAGCTGCCACCCACAAAGCAGATTTAATGCAATTCATCATCATCATCATCATCATCATCTCGGTATACAATATACAGCTTTTCCAAACTGCCTTTCCCTTCTGTTCTTTATGAAGCATAAATAGAAGGTCTCGCTGGAAGGCAAGCGGATTATTTCGAACAATCGCAATCTTCCAAACAGCCTCATGGGGAGTTCCTAACTTTGTTGACAGTTCTTGGCCGAGCTTCCATTTCATTCCATGAGATAGCCGAGGAGAAATCGCTTAAAGTGGATTTTAGGGGAGGAAAGAGTGCAGTGCTTTAAAAAAAAAAAATCACCATCCGAAGCATTACACAAAACAGAAAAAGAACAACATGAAAGGGTCTGAAATGGGGGATGAGATAGGAAACAAGTGGGGTAATCTATGGGCGAGGGTTCCTCAAAAGCACTTCACAGAACGTCGCCTTTGGCAGTCAGAGGGCCCAATTTACGTAAGAGGAGGATTACAACGCAAGATTATCACAGCAAAGTTGCCCTCCCAAATAGCGCCATTACCCATTGGAAAGAAAGCGGGCGTGCAAGGGGAGATAAAAAAAGACAATGAGTAAAAGAAGAAGAAGAGGAGCAGCTATCTTCAACTTTCTGTTTTTTTGCCCTGCTGGATCTGCACGATTGGTTCCTCGGATTTCAGGCATTATTACTCATAGAAATGCCCGGGGGTTCACGGTGGCTTTGAGCTGATCCGAAGCACAAACACATCACCTGCACACGCAGCGTTTTCATGTCGTGCTCGCATGCACACACACACACACACACACACTGACGCACTGTATCGTGTGTTGAGTGGCTTGCTGAACTGTGACTGACCTCAGATTTCAACGTCCCGATCCTGACTGATGGGTTTCTAAATACAGAAGATCGGGTCCAGTCAAACCCAGGTAACTTTATATGAGCAGCCGTGTTGTTATTAGACGAGCAGCGGACGTAACGCGTAAAGCGAGACGATCTGTTACGAGGGTTGGTTGGAGGGGGGGGCTGTCCCCCAGGAGACCAACTGTATGTTTCTACTGCATGTTTCTACTGCATGTTTCCACTGTATGTTTCCACTGCATGCTTCTACTGCATGTTTCCACTGCATGCTTCTACTGCATGTTTCCATTGCATGTTTTCACTACATGTTTTTACTGCATGTTTCCATTGCATGTTTTCACTACATGTTTCTACTGCATGTTTCCACTGCATGTTTCTACTGCATGTTTTTCACTGTATGTTTCTACTGCATGTTTCTACTGCATGTTTTCACTGTATGTTTCTACTGCATGTTTTTACTGCATGTTTTCACTGTATGTTTCTACTGCATGTTTTCACTGCATGTTTTCACTGTATGTTTCCACTGCATGTTTCTACTGCATGTTTTCACTGTATGTTTCTACTGCATGTTTTCACTGTATGTTTCTACTGCATGTTTTCACTGCATGTTTCCCGGCGACCTCGCCTTGTGTTCGTCATCGGGGGCTTTGTCTCAACAGCACAGCACCCGTCGCGGTGGATTACGACGTCATTCCCATCAAAACCCCAAATGAAGAGACAGCCGAGGACCCCTCTCTCTCTCTCTCCCTCTCTCCCTCTATCCGTCTCTCTCTCTCTCTGTCTCTCTGAGACTCACCGCAGCGATACTCAGTGCTCTCACTTCACCAGGTCACAAATGCTCGATACCAAAACCCTTTGTTTGGCTTGTGAAAAAGAAAGTTGAAGAATGTTCAAAGGTGAAGCGAGGTCTCGAAGAGAAGCTTGTGCTCATCCACCCGCCGGCACCCAGAGTCAAATAGGTGTTAGAGGGGCCCGGCGTGGTTGTCGATAGGCGCGCACCGGGCCCTCCGGGGCATGTGAATAACAAGTGAGGGGGTCCGTGGGAGACTTTTCACCGCTTCAGTTCCACGGCCCGAGCCTCATCCGCCGAGCTGCACCAGGTGGGCTGCGGGTCGAGGCCTCTCACACCCACCCCCCCCCCTCCCTGGGGGAGGCTCTTAACCGCCAGGCTCGGCAGCTCACATTGGGCTGACCTTCGGCTGCCTGCTGGCTCCCTAACTCTCTCTCTCTCTCTCTCTCTCTCTCTCTCTCTCTCTCTCTCTCTCCCTCCATCGCTGGTGGGCAGTTAGACAAGCGAGTCACGTTACAAAAACGAGCCAGAAAGGCCCTCCTGCCCCCGGGGCGGATCAGGGGCCGTTTTTTGAAATAGATCAGAACGCCTCATTTGCAGCCTTTTACAGTGCAGGGGAGTTGGGGTGTGGGGGGGGGGGGGGGGGGGCGATAAATATCTCTGGTTTAAAGAGCCATGATTAAATGTTTTACTGCGTTCGGGCTGCCGGTGCTGTGGGGCGGTCAGTGAGCTAATATTTATTTTTTTCTTCTCACCGTTCGTTTAGCGTCCGGAAATATTGATTTTGTTGTTTTTTTCCCGTTCTTTTTTTCCATTCTGTAGTCAAATATTGGCCCTGTTATTAAAAGCTTAATCTTGCCTGGCCCCTCAGTATCTCAGATTTCCCACAGAAAGGTTAGCAGAAGTTCCCGTCTGACGAGTGGAAGCGGTGCAGATGAGCCGCACACAGTAGTCGTAGTTTGTCAAGAAAATGTCAACATAATAATGTCAGGAGAATGTCACCATAATATCTGAGCAAATAAAACATGAATAGTTGGCTCTGAATTATAATCCCTGAATGACAGACTTTTGTTTAGACGCTTTATTAACCTCAAGCGGGAAACTGGGGTAATTGATTTATTGATTCAAATTTAGGTGAAATCCGGTTAAATCCTGTGAGGAGATTAGATCTTTCCCGAGGCAGAGAAACGCTGCAGAAAACAATAAAAGCAATTACAAGCAATTACAGCACAAACATACCAAGCACAGTAAAACGGATAAATCAACACCGTCTCTAACCTGGATATCTGCACATTTCTGAGTCAACAGCTTCTGATTTACGTGGCATCCGCTTTTATCCGTGTCTGTGCACTGGGTTTTCTTATAAACTCTCTTTTCATGAGGCAGTGTGGTCATTTCATTGCTTTTTATGTTTCAGTTTACTTAACGTCAGAAAAAAAACACGTTAAATGGAAAACAATGAACAGAACAATGAACGTTGCAAAACATGTAGATGTTCCCTTTATGCTGCTTTTTGTGAAAATATGGGCATGACATTCTTCTATCTTCTTCTTTGGGTTTTGGGTAAAGAGGACCTTTTCGTCGCTCTTTTTGATCGCAGGGTTTCAAAATAAAGGAAAAAAAGTCCCAGCTTCAGCAAATTTCCGATGTCCCAGTATCAACTGTGTGAGTATTTCTCGTTATTGTCATTATTAACATTTTAAAAAGTGAATTGATGATCGGCCTTAATCACTGTGAACCTACAAATAATCTTACACAGGTGGGAGAACATGGTGCTGCAGAGAAAGTGAGAACCCAAAACCAAAACTCATCAGGGCCTTTTTAATCACCACCGTCCCGCCTCCCCCGCCCCCGTGCCCTCTGACCTCTGTGCCCCTGCATACCTATTAACTCACACACTTGAGCGTATTTGCTGCCAAATTAAACCGTGAGAGAGAAAGTGGAGGAGGGGGGGGGGGGGAGCAATGTAACACCCTCCCTCACCCTCACCTCCATGTGACAGGCACCGGGATGCATCAATGCAGACGGCCTCTTGTGGGGGATGAGCGGGAGAAAAAAAATAACGAGGCCAAACAAGTAAAAGAGTCACATCAGGAAGTGGCTTCAGTAGGATGATGTGGGTGAGACATTGCGTGTCCTTTTTACTACTATTTCACCTTTTATTGGGGCCGGCAGCTCCGGCAGACTGAGACCGGCGGTGTTCACACTGATGAGAACGGATGTGCTGGAAATGAGAATCTCTTTTGAAGAGGAAATCTGTGACAACCTGTTTTTTTCCTTTTTCCTTCTTTTTTTTTCTTCCCCCCATGTTGTCAAGTTCTCGCCGCTGTGGTGTTTCTGCACCGCTGTTTGTCCCCCCCCGCTCCCGCCCCCCCTCCCCCCCGATGAGATAACATGTCAATCAAATGAAAAGTGTGGCGACTTCTTCATTTGCCGCAGATGAGGTTTGTGATTGCACAGGTGGCGCTCCTTCTTTTCCTCTGTACCGTGTTCATTCCAATAATAAAGAATATAGAGCTTCACTACAGGTGCAGGTATAGCCCCCCCCAGAAAAAAAGCCTCTAATGAACCACTGCATCTGCTGGAAATAAAAAGTGAAAATAGATTTTAAAGCAAAGCAAACAGGTCACAAGGAGACAAGGTTAATTCACTAATTAGAAATAATGTTTTGGAGGAAGAGAGATTCACATAATATTACAGAATAATTTTGTGACAGCCGTTGAGTGGGCGGAAAAAAAAAATGGCCCAAATGTTTTCAGTAATAAATATTTGTCTGCAGTTGGTTTGGAGACAAAAATCATGGCAAAAACGTGACAAAACCCACAGAAACTACAGTTCAACCTCTGCTGATAAGACACTGTTTAGTACTGATTAAGTTAAACGCCTTATTATCAAATTCATTACATCACCGAAAAATCTGCTGCTCACTTGCTCTGAAGACGTGTACAGACACAGCGGGTCGCGGTGAGGGTGGGATGTTGATCAGTATTGGCTCAGAGGGGAGTAATCCTGTGTCTCAATCAATGAGAGCATTGTGGGGGGGGGGGCAAAGTCTCCTCTTCAAGCTCACATGGAGTGGAGAAAGGTGGCGAAGGTGGACATTTTCATTTCATTTTCATTAACCCAGCTGTGGCCTTCTGCCCAGAGGTCATTCCCCTTACTTAATTCCCCCCTGGGTCCCAAGTCCCTCCATGTACTGCTACTTCTTATGAACATGAATAAGCGTTATGGACGTCAACCAACCAGCACACATTTATTTAAGAAATTTCACAGCAACTGAAGATGCTGCTGCCTGAATTCTGCTGGTACCTGTTCGGGAAGGAAGAAAGAAAAACATGTTCATGAATGTCAACTTGCTGTTGCTCGGAAGGTGCCTGTAATAATGTAACCTGTTTTGCTGACTAGACAAACTAGATAAAACGTTAGCGTGTACTTCTCTCCTGTTGGGACATCTTGTCACTGTCTTTCAAACAAGAATATCCCACCTGTCTTCATGTATCCTTCCACCTGACAAGGACTCTTCCTTTTACATTTTATATATATATATATATATATATATATATATATATATATATATATATATATATATATATATATATATACACACAACATTTTAGTAAAAAGGAGAACACACTTTATGAGGTCATACTTTTAAAGGCTTATTAAACCTCAAACATCAGTGGAGACGAGAGTGATAAACCTTTACATTTTAGCATCCTGTTTTATTTGCTTTTCATCCTCTCTCCTATTTTATTTTATTTCTGACCTCTCTGGCCTTTATTTGAACAAAGACCAATAACTTTCTCTTCCCTGGAGCTCAGTCCAACAAACATATTTACAGCCAGAATAACATAAAGCGTTTTGACACCACCTAACCTCTGGATGGTGGTGGGGTCTGAAGGTCTGAAGACTGTGTAGAAGAAGTGGACGTAGCCATCATGAGACCAGCATACCGAAAGCTAAGAAACAAAACAGAGCTCGAGTTTAAGGTCCTTCTCTCCCATTGGTCAGAAGCCACATGTTTGCCAGTTAGGGTCAAAAGTAATTCCTAAATCTTAGATGAACATCTCCATGTTGTGTCTGAGCTGTGATACCACCCAGTAGGAAGTGACTTTGCATGTCCAACAGAACAGGGTTTCTCCACAAAAACAATTCTTGGCTGGTGGAAAGACCCATAAAACATAGAGCCGCCATAAATTTCACTCAGCCCAACACTAATGGCATTCTTTTAGGAAAAGTGCCAGATTCTTCCGCCAGAAAGGCTGATTTTCAGCACATCTGTGGATTTGCTTTGGAACCAGGCATTTTTATTTGAATTATTAACCATACCGAAGTGTTTCATTTTAAAGTTCAAGAAAAACACTGAAGCCACAGACATCGCTTTTGACATAATCAGCTGCTTTGAGAACAAAGGCTTAACTACTGACTTCTGTGATGCTTTAAACCAAAGGGAACCAAAATGGACGTGGCCCATCAATCTCTGCAAACATCTCCTTCTCACTGCTTTGTAGGAACAGTTACTGTTTTGGCAGACATCTCCTGAGCTGAGAGTTGGATGGAGAAGACCAACTGAAATGCTGCGGTAGACTCCAAAAAACAGTTAAAAGTATTGAGAGGCGGTTACGCAAAGTAAATGCAAACACAAATGGTATCAAAAGGTGGGGTTTGATGTCGTGACATTTTTAAAGATTTTGAGGTGGTTTAAAAATTGGAGGTTGTATCGCTGCAGGAGAGGAATCTCACTGAACCACGTGACGGCAGAAGAGAACATGTTTTTTTCCAATGTTTTCTTTACCAAGTATGAACTATGTGAGGGGAAATTGGCAAGATGGAAAATGAATCTTTAATTCCCACCAATGCACGGCCCAGCGCATCCAAGAAAACAGCAGGACTCCACTCAGCGGCCTTCGACCATCGTAACCCACAATGACAGGCAGTAAAACACATCAGCGGTCGCAGGGTTCTGACCTTCTTGTGTAGCAGCAACACTCCGTTATCACCTAACAAATGCCACCAGCTGCTTGGAAAGGCTTTGAGGAAAAACTGAAGTCATTTCTCTCACTATTGTTATTATTCCCTGACTGATTTAAACACACTTTGAAACAAAAAAGACAAATCAACGAGGCAAAGGCTGCGCTGCGGTTTTTCAACAATGAAACTTGATGATGTCTAACTAACACCAGGGGTCAAAGTACTCTTTTTTTTATAATACAGGAAACATGGATCTGTTTGACATGAATAAATCCCAGACGTTAAATTACATTACATTACTTTCCTCGCCCGAAATGAGGGCCAGCCTCGCACGTTAAGCGCGAAACGGACGAACAGGACTGTAGGGACGTTGAAAAATGTAGATTTAAAGAAAGAAGGATAGAAACAGAAAAGGGAGAGAGGTACTTTTAGCGGGGCGGAAGCTTGTTATTATGCTTAATTGATCTAATAGGCTGTTCTTAATATACAAATCAATTAATTTAGTATATCCCCAAATTACTTATTTGCGTCTGAGGTTGTTGTTCATTTCGTCCCGAGTGGACGGAATAAAGAACATATCAGATTTTTTAAATAAAAATGACATAAATGATTTATAGAAAACAACGCGGCAATAAGTAACCCCTCAGCATCACGTTACGTGTCTTTTCAAAAGAATCGTCCATCGTAGGTTTACATCGTTTTTTGGGTCACTCACTCAAAGCAGCGTGCTCCGCTTTAGGAAGAGGTCGTGGTTGAGTCAGGAATAAGTTCTGTTCATCACCAAGTCCTGTGTTTGTTCAACCTGTCAACCTGCACATCCCATGCAAACATTAAAAAGAGGCCTTTTGCGTTGAGAGAGCCATTGAACCGGCTTCAGCACATGAAACGTTGGGACTGAAAATGAGATGTTGAAACAGTATCAATTGTTTTTTTTGTTTTTTATACCTCTTGTGCAGCAGAATAAGCTGAAAACATGAATTTCACCTTGTAAAACTATAATAGTGGAGGTGTTGGTGTTGGTTTTTATATTTATACACCCAGCAGACACAGAACTGCATTAACATTCGCTCGCCGCCGTGACTCTGCCTGACCCCTTTATCTCTGTTTTGCTCCACACTAACTCCTGAGGGGAAAATCTGGGTCTTTAGCCGCTAAATGCTTCACCGTGTTCACCAGCCAGTCCTGCCGCTGCTGCTCTGTGCCGGCGATGTACGGTGGGTTTTTAGAGAGAAGAGTGAAGAGAAATTCAACAAGTCGGACGGTTGTTCAACAAACGTTGAGCTGGGAGACCTTAGCTGTACCGTGTACGAAATGTCGAAGGTTTGCAAGAACTGCAACTAACTAATTTCACCTGTAATTAGGCTATGAAGACCCGAGACCTGACATGGAAACAGTTCTTCTCGTCCAGAGTTTGTAGGTTTAACTTTTCTTACTTTCAGGTCTTCTTTTATTCAAACATGTAAATTGACAAAATGGTTCACAACTCTCAACAAACCTGCAAACTCAGCAGATTACTCCATTTTACTCAGTAGTTGGTGGAGGCCAAACCATAGCATAAAACAAGTAAATATTTGTTATTTATCCAATGGACTGCTCCAATGAGGTGCTGCATAGACTGGGTTAGATTTTTGAGTATTAAATGCACAAAGAATTACCCAAATTATTAAGGAAACGGATTTTGAAATTGCAGCTTCACTGTTTTTGCAACGTTTGCTTCAACATGAATGCTCGAAGAGAACCACTTCCAAACAGGGTGCGTATTTCTGCCCCCTATTGGTCAAAAACAAAGACAATTTGTTTTTCACAAACATTCCTTTGTGTACTGGAGTCATTAACGGCTTCACCTGAAATCCATCTCAGCCAATCCAAATATCCTTTAAAACCCCATCGCCTCATGAAAGACAACATGAACTTTACATACAGACAGGTTTCATTTCAGCTGCCTTCTCGATCCCCGTCGCCTCCTGCCCAACCCCCCCCACCCACCCGCCAACACGGCTCATGACACGCCACTTCCCGGGCCGGTCATAATTCAATAAGGCTGACACGCGGCAGCCGCTCCGGTCACTCAATCTGATTCCTGCCCGCTCTCCTCATTGGCAGATAAGAGACAGTGATTGCACTCTGTCACTTTTATTCCCCCCGTGAAGGAGGGATGGGGCAGCGGGGAGCGAAGGGGGCTAAACCGTAGCTACTCGATGAAATCAGCCCTCCCGCAATAACCCCCCCCCCGCCCCCCCACACTCAAAGCCGCCCGCCCCCGGACTCCTTTGTGCCTGCTGGCATTTGAAATGTGAAATCTCCCGTGCAGCAGTTGAGGAGAAGTGAGAAGGCTGCCGATTTCAAAATGGTGGCATTTCTTAGATCGGCGAGAGTCCGAACCCTCAGAACTTTGGCCCAGAGCAGAAGATGAGTGAAGGCCGCTTGAAGTCATTGTTACGTTCCTCTTTCAAGGGATTCAACCCCGTTCTTTGTCCGCAAACCATAACGGTCCAGAGCTGTTGTGTGTTTGTGTGTGTGTGTGCTTGTTCTACTTTGTGGGGACCAGTTGAAGTGTTAAAGACCGGCGCCGTTTTTGAAACAGGATTTTTTTTTTCCCCATCTCCAAATGGATGTTTCATGTGGAATCATGGTTTAATCATGGTCTGAGCTCAACACTTCTTTGAGAATACACACACAAAGCGTGAGGTCAAACAAATTTAGCGAACAGCTATACATACACAGACAATGTAACACGCACACACATATATATACAGACGGGCTCCTTCCGTCTTGGTCTTAACGTTTTGGGAATGCATTATACAGGGTCAAGTACAGAAGTCAGGGCGCATGGTGGACAGAGGACATTACAAGTCGCTGTCAGAGGTGTGTGTGTATTGTGTGCATATGTTATCTGTATCTGTGTGTGTGTGTGTGTGTGCACTGGGACTGAGACATCTCGGTCTGCTGCTGCCCTGAAAATTCTCCAAAGACAAGCAGAGAACAAGATAACGGCCCGCTGGCCTCGGACAGACTATTACATCCGCCCGTCTCATCTTTACGGGGACGCTGGGGGTGTGAAAATCATACCTCTCCGAAGAGATACCGCCTTTACCCGGCGAGGGACCGCCATGTGACTTCCGTATAATTCAAAGACGTAGTAGCAGGTCCTCCAGAGGGACGGATACCTCAGAAATCCTCATCCAGCCGGGAAATGTTGAAAACGTAACGGGGCTTTATCTTCAAACAAAACACGCGTAATGACGACCGGTTCAACGCCAGCCAAAACCACAGAGCTCCCGTTCAGCTTTCCAGTCACGTAGAGCGTATGTGGAGCTAGGAAGTGTCACATGGCGCATTCGATTATGGGCTTCTGGATGACCTTTACCGCTTCTGTGTTGAGAAATGAAAACGTCCCCCTTTCCAGCTCTGGTGCTGCCTCGCTCCTCTCGAGCAAACAGGTGTGGCCCAGACCGCCAATGTTCGACACATTGCTGATTTCCATATTCAGGAAGTCAGCTAAGTCAGCCACCTGTTGGTCATTGATCAGCATTAGCTGGTAGATGAACACACAGTTACTATTTGAATTGCTCTGCAATTCACCAAAAGGCAACCCTGTTTACAAAAACATAACTAAACTGCACTCCACTTACCGATTGAAAGAAAAAAAAATGTGCCAGAAATCCATCTGGATTTAAAAAAAAGTTTTGGGAATAGTTTTCAAAATCTCAAATTGAGTCAAACGAGACAAAATCACGACAACATCAGATTGAACAGGTTGAGGGAACAGCTCTCACAAGGTAGCCCTGCCTCAGGAGATCTTCTGCCTTATGGTCGATTTGACTCCAAATGGACCATCATTTACTAAATGAACACCATGCGGTACTGAAGAAGACTTTAAACTAAAGATTGAGACCATAAACTCATGTTAACAATGTTTACTGAGGGACTAAATCATGAGCAGTCATCTTCTCGTAAACTTGGGACCAGAGGAGTTTCCCCCTGGTGGCCATTATAAAGAATGCAGTTATATTCTTACTTTAGTTCTTAATTTTAATTTAGGTCCTGATTTCCTACATATCCCCAAAACATCAAACACACTTCTCAAGAACAATTGTGCACTTCATAAAAACAAAAGCTTCAATGAGAGTTGTGGTGATTTTTAATTTGAGGACTGTTGGTTCAAACATTACTTGTCTCTTTTTTGGTCTTGCAGGTGTAGAAATTGGTGTTTGTGTCTCTAACAGGATTTATGAAACTAAACTGCTCAGAATTTGTAGAAAATTAGAAGACTGCAGCCATCCAACGACTAGACTGTGCTTCTACCCATCATCAAGGCCCACCTACCACTGACTGGTACAGCAGGCTGAGTAGGATGCTCCAAACACCCTTCGATCCCGCAGCGTTTTCCATCTCCACCTGGGAGACCTCGAGGGGTGTCACCTGACCAAACCCTGCGTCTACCTGCGGGGTCCTCCCACTTGTTAGCTGTGTCCAGAAAACCTTTGAAGGGAAGGCCTCAGGAGTGGTCTTAATCAGATGACCAAACAGCCAGAACTGGTCCCTTTCAAAGCTGAGGGGCAGCAGATACTCTCTCTACTCTGCCCCCCACCCCCACCCCCCTTGAATGTTTGAGCTCCTCTTTCTATCTCTACGGCTTAGCCCAGCCACCCGAAGAAGGAAGCCGCTTGTGTCTGCAATCTCATTCCTCCCGTCGCTACCTGAAGCTCGCGACCTCAGGTGAAGGTGGGGGGGACGTGGACGGACTTTCGGATCGGTTGCGTCATCATCAAAGCGGTCCGGTTCACCTGCCCTTCTCCTCGAGCGCGATCGAGGCAGTTGAAGACAGGTCCTTTTAAAATGCACTAAAGCCAAAAACAAGTTAATGTCCTCTCTGATTAAAGTCTAATGAGTAATTGCAATAAATAAGTCTGCTGAGTAAGAAAAATAAAATTACCACCAAAGGAAAATAAAAACAGCCCACGGAGCAACAACTTATTCCTTATGACTCAGCTGATTTTACTCATTTCCGACATTAACTGCTGAAAGCGGCAAATCGCTTCTGCTGGGAATTCACACAACAGCTGATCTTCCGCCTGCTAAAGACATTGTTCTTGTCTTTGGCGAAATCTCCCCCAGGAGAGATGCTGACCTCCTGTCAGACAGTGACGACTTTGGGCCGATCCAGATGTGGAAGTCATCAAGAGAAACCCTTGCATTCCTCAAGCCAAGCGTCCTCAAACAGAATATGAGACCACGGGAGGGAGAGGGGACTCATATTTAATGCTCACCCACGGGTGCATGATTAACATGGGTTTCATCTTTGTAGGACTCCACGGCTCTGCATCATCTGCGACCGGCATCCTGTGGTTACGGAGAGGCCGCCTGAAAGCTCACGATATCACGTTTGCTCCTTTTTGAAAAGGGTTCATTTTCAAACGGGAGATAAAAAAAGAACTCATGTTCTGAAATGCTTGTTTCCTGTTTTTGAGAAAATATTCTATCAGCCGTCAGTTTGATTCAATAAATGAGTTCTCTGTTTGGATTGTGAGCAGCTTCCTCCTTTGTGATCGTCGGTTTAGAAGCCGAGAGACTTTTCTAAAACTGCCGGATCATTTGCTATTTTAACTCCCCGCTGTTTTGAGTAAACGGATAAAGGCCGGAACACATGCCCTGAAAAAAAAGGGCAAAGTGCCCCCCGTCCTTCACTCTCAAATAAATGGTTGCCCTTGGTAACAACACGCATAAACCGCTACAACTCAAGGTCACGTGTGGCCCGTTTGCCTGATGAACACGTGGTCGGTTCGACACCATCTCCATCGTGGAAGAACGTCCTCTTTTTCCAGCAATGGTCACCGACTCACTGGAGCAGCAGAACCTCTGAAATACACTAAAGTACGGTTACGTAATGACAGCGGATGAGCGCGTTTTGGTGGGGGGGTGAGGGGGTGAGGGGGTGGGGGGACGGAGCTAAAGCAATTTCTGGATTGGAACCGTTTGTAATTTATTTTTGATTTAGGGAGATATTTTGAGATCATCTCGTTTTACTTTACAAAATGAAATTAAGACTGGATTGAAAGCATTTATTGATCAATCATTTGTCTCCTGAATGGAAGGAACATGAGCAGTAACATCACTCTCTGTGTTTCAGATTCAAGCTTTTGGGCTCAATTTCATTTCCAGATGGTTTTCAGGTTTTTTTTTTTTTTTTAACCTTTCCTGGATAGATGGTTTACAAAAGCCACTTGGATCAATAGTTTTTAAAGGGCCAAGGATATGTAATAAAATCTGAACAAGCATTTTTTTTCTTTTATATGATATAATGTGGAGTTCGGAAAAAGGGAAATCTTTGAATGGGTCACCAACATTTTCAAGGCTAAAGGGCACAGAGTAATAAAATATGGGGCTAATTCTTTCATATTATCGCATGATATAAATTTGCTCCGTTTACCTTCTGCCATAAATGTTACATAAGGAAACTATCATCACTTATTATTGCCACCACCTGTATGTCCTTGAGCCCCCAAAAATCGGCCCGGCTCGTCCTCCACGGCTTCCACGATGTGAAAGGAACAGCACAAAGGAGGCATCTCCTGCCTGAAACAAACCCAACAAACTCAAATATAGAAACGTGAATGAGATCTGAGCTGCGTCCATCCACTCCACTGTTCGTGTAACGGTGTCAATGTGCTTCCCCCTCATCACTGCTGCACTGGTTATGTGGCAAAGTTTTTTTGCCGCGTGTCCTCAGTTGGAAAACAATCCTTAATCTGCTGCCAGTGGTAATTCACGAGGGGTCGTGTTGCACCGGAGAAAGTTTATGCGAGGTCGGCCCCCGGCGATCTCAGGGTCACGGGAGTTAAATGAAAAAAAAAAATAACCCGGCAAGCTCACCCCGGATATTCGCTCCCCTGCCGAAGATGTCAAGGAAGCTCCTACTGACTGCTCATTTAAACAGGAGAGACAAAGGAGGCAAACAATCCAGGAGGAAAGCAACGGCTGCTGCCATAACAGCACTGAAGTAAATGCCAGAAATAAGTCACGTAGGCGGGAAAATGCAAAAGCAACGCGCGGGTCCGAGGGCCAGAGAGCAGAGGTATTCTGAGGTTTTTTGAAATGTACACACATATCTTCAGTTTCGAATTCACAGTAATATTTAAATCTTGTGGACTTAAAGCGGGAGATTTACTGCAGTAGCGGTGTAATTCTGCAAACCACGACCCTGAACTAAGCCGGTCTGATCCGGATTCAGCCACATGAGGACAATTAAAGCGGCAGCGGCACTGACAAAAATAGGCATCCTTTAGTCTATGTATAGTCCATTAAACAAGACTAAAGATGGGCTTATAAGTGGCTCACGGTTTGCACACATGAGAGGAGAACAGTAATTGAACAACAGCTTACACTTAAAATCTCCAATGGAGGAGGAATGCAAATGGACCAACGGCTGTTCCTTGTGTGTTGAAAAACTGAATGTGAATAAGTCCTTGTACTTGTATCATGAACTCCAGCTCTGTGTTTTTTTTAACAAGACACTCCCAACTTGAGGGCTGGGACCCTTTGAGACGGGAGCATGAAGATTAATCGGAAGAACAGAAGGAAAAACCTTCTGCCTGACTTTTCTTTACTCTTTGCCTCGGTGATTTAAATAACTGGATAGATCGCCCTTTTTGGGCCTCTAACATTTACTTAAAGATAAAAATTCACAAGTGGAAAAAAACGTATAAAACCCGTAATGAGCAACAAAACCCTTTTTCTGGTTTACCAACCATATCTATAGTTCAGGCAAACATTCTCAAACTGACTGTAGATGAAAAGAATGGATCCCTGGCGGATCTGTTGCAATACGTCATGGGGCAAATATGCCGAAAAGGTTTGAGTTCATGTGAAAACCTAATACTTGCACTATAACTGCATGTAGCAATTAATGCTATTCTATTTCAAATTGGTTCATGGGTTCATTTGCATTGAAACACGTGTGGTGAAATTTCCCCTCATTATCCCCCAATTAGTAGATACTGTATAAAGAAGTTACCATATAGATACAAACATCAAACTAGGTAATGAATGCACATATAAGAACAGATGTTCAGAAAAGGCTAAAAGTTCCCTTTTTCACCAATGCACAGGTTCAGCTGCAGTTCCCCTTCCTCTTGGAAAAGTCTAAAAATACTCCGTCAGCCATTATGAACACATCTATGAGCATGTGACACGCTGCAGGGGTGAGAAAGTGCAGGTAAGACGTTCCCACAGCATCTATAGTTAAAAGTCTCACCCATCACTGCACTGAAGCCTCGAGTGAAACCTCAGAGCGGTTTGGTGCCGTGTGCATCACGGGCAACTATTTCAAACAGGGGCTCCTTGATTGAAGCCTTCTTTTTTTTTTTATTTCCACCACAAATATCTAGTTGCACTTCAAGGTTTTTTTTAAGATATTTGAATCACTCACATGGAGCAGTTTTAGTATTAATAATATGTGGGTCGTGCAAATGTCAAATGTCTCTGACATTGTCCCTCCCCGATGGCTGGGATGCTCCCAAACTTCTTAGAGGTGCTAAATTCTAAATTTGGCGGATTATATAGTGGCAAAAAAAAGACTTTCAACCATGAGACGTGTGACTTACGATGGAGGGAAGCTCGCGATGCCTCTGACGAGCGTCCCATGTACATTTTTACGTTTTTCTAAGCCCAACTCTGATTTTTTTTATTGTTATCGAAGCGTAACTGAATTAGTTGCGTAACACCTTCGCTGGTGATGCTGTTTGATTCCGTTTGGCGGACCGGGTTCATCGGAGTGTCAGCAGGTGACTCACAGGGTTCTGACCCAGCGGCAGGTACCGACGTGTTGATTTAGTCTCAAAACGCAAAGAGATTAGAACTCAACGCGTCCCTTTGGACTCCGTTGGTTCATCTTGACAGTCAGTCATTAACCATACAAGTTATAACGGCCTTCTGTCCTTTCAGTGCATCTGAATCAAACCAGACTTATTCGTTGCGTCTTACGTTAGTTGTTGTATCGTGGAATTGGGTTTTCAGGCGATACAGCAGCTGCTTTTAAAACAGAGAGAGCTTCTGAACTTTATTTACTCGAGTGTTTCTTAAGCAGCGAGTCTCCGCTGGGACTCGGGGGGGGGGGGGGGGGGGGGGTCGTTGCTTCCAGTCGGCTGGCGGGAGAGAGGTCAGACTAAAGTGTGTTTTACTCTTGTCAGCTTTTTCACTTTAATTACCCCTTTCAGCTGTACCCAACCCCCCCCAGAAGTTTTATTGAGCCTGGTTCAGACTTGTGATTAAAGACGGGTCATCGCTCAGCGTACCTCGGCCTCCCCCTGATAACGATCATCATCAGCATGGGAGCTGCGGGCTGAAGTGGGGGGGGGAATTAGTATTAATTATGTCAGCTGACTTTGTCTTCCGATCCAAGTGTCGTGGTGCTGTGGATGATCCGGATGGAGATAACGCTCTAGAACTTTGGTTCTACTTGGACATCAGTGGTTATCAGCTGCTAAAATGTTGTGTCATCTATCCATCGTTCATCCAACCGTCATTCCTTCAATCTACTCATCCACCAAACCATTAATCCACTAGCTTCCAAGTATCCGAGGCAGTAGCAGAATGTTCCAAAGTTCCAGCTTTTTCTGGGGAACCACAATCCATCGATCTGCCAGAGCAGATGTATGTATAATCTCTCCTGCATGCGTCTTCTACTTCTACCCTGGGGCCCGTGATCCGATGCCCTGAGCCGCCCCCCCCCCCCCCTACGAAGGAAGCTCATTACGGATGCTTGTGTCAGCAATCTCATTCTTCCAATCACTTCCTGAAGCTGGAGATTACATTGGAGGGTTGGAACGTGTCGAACGGGTACATTGGGAGCATTGCCTCCCAGCTCGGCGCTTTATTCCCCACTCTAACAGGCGGCGCGACGCCGGCATCACAGCTGAGGCCGTTCCAGAGACGCCTGCCCATCTAACGCTCCATTTTTTTTCTCATATCAAGTCTGTGAACACAGGAATATATATTCAACAGTGTTGGTTGTTGAATCCCAGCGGCCTCTGTATGACAACTGAAAAACTAAATAGGCTCAAATATTGCTGGAAATGAAGCTCTTTGCTAACGTACTGTACACAAACCTGTCTCCATGTCCTCCTGTTTATCGTATCGCCATCTTCTCCCACTTTTCCAATTGCAGCCCTTTGGTTTCGGACCAATTCACGGCAACAGTTGTGCTGTGGGTGGTTGGGTCATGTGACGGAATACAGCACTTTGAGGAATCCTAATCCACACCGCATTCCCCCCCCCCCCCCCCCCCCCCGGTGACGTGGGACGGCGCCGGCGATGACAGAAGGGGTCCCGAAGCAGTGATATGATGCTTAAAGTAACTGTCACACTGGTTTTTACTGCTGCGGCTATTAGAGCCTTTTTACAGCCTGTAAATCAAACAACAGTGAAAAGTGTGTTTATTTCCCAGAGCCTTTTTAACCATAAAACAGAAGAATTTAACAACTGCTGCTAGTAGCACTCATCTCATGCTAATGTTATAAGTTATAATGCAAATATAGATAATAATAGTCAAGAATAATTATCGCTGCATCGGCAGGTTTTTTCACATTCCTTATTCAGGGCACCGAGCTGGTTTAGAGCTTCTTCTCCTTTGGCTCTTTTCGAGTCGAATGAGGATTTATTCGCCCTCCAAACACAATTGTGGCACTTTTCATGAGAACGTGAACCAGCCCGAAGGGAGAAAGGGGGAACGGACGCAGATGTTACGCCGATGCAGATGATGACTCACGACACCAGTGAAGAGGCACGAAAACCACACGGTCCACAAAATGATAGTCGTCCAATGTTCACATTGTAGTTAAAAACATCGTTCAAGACAAAGACAAAAGAACAAGAGCGCGCGCACGCACACACACACACACACTCTTTTCCTGGTTGCCATTTCTTTTTAAGCGTACTCAATCCGTCGGTAAGCCGGTGCTGGTCGATCTGCCCATTTCATCCGTAACTGCCTCTCACCTCGACCCCCCCCCCAGACATCATTAAAAGAGGAGAGGAGGAGGAGGAGGAGGAGGAGGAGGGGGGGGGGAGGGGGGTTGAACAGCCCGAAGCTTAGGGTTCGATATAACGAAAAACATGTGCTTGAGTCAGAACTCTGTGTGTGTGTGTGTGTGTGTGTGTGTGTGTGTGTGTGTGTGTGTGTGTGTGTGTGTGTGTGTGTGAGAACCTCGGGGCTCCGCTCGCTCGGTACTTGATCTGCAGAGCGTCTTGAGAGTCAGTATTTGGGGGAGACAGAACCTCCCGCAGGGATGAATGTTTAAATACAGCGAGGCAGCGTGGGAGTGCAACCCTGACACAAGATGGCCCCTCACGCGCAGACACGCCGAGAGGAGGGGAGGGGGACCTAAATTAAGCCCCTCGCCTCAGAGAAAGGGGGCCTTCACTCCTAACTGGAAAAAGGGAAGAGCGAGTCCTCGCGCTCTCTGACGCTGCGGGCCTGCACCGGGGGAGGAGGGAGCCGTCACCTGTGAGTCCATTAATAATCCACAGCTGGAACCGGTCTGCAACGTCTGTGAAAGGAAGCCGATGCAAAAAGTGCCTCAAACTTGAATTTCTTCCACCGGCTGAGGAGAAAATGACGCGCTTTCGATCCATTCCCACAGTAAATGTTTAAGTCTTGTACGATACAGCAGCCTGTTGCTTCAGTAAATGATGTTGTGTTGGGTCGGGTCATGAAGTAGGGCGTGCTTTAAGGGCGGGACTAATGGGATTGATTGATTGCTA
This sequence comes from Pungitius pungitius, assembly GCF_949316345.1. Lineage (NCBI taxonomy): Eukaryota > Metazoa > Chordata > Actinopteri > Perciformes > Gasterosteidae > Pungitius > Pungitius pungitius. Next base: position 17,073,292 of record NC_084910.1, read on the forward strand.
CCATGTGTGCGGCCGTGTTTTTTTTCATAATTTTCCTCTTTTTCAGTTTTCATCATTTTCATCACTTTGATGTTTTGGTAATTTTCACATTTTCAATCATCTTCCTATGTTTTAGGTTATTTTGGTCGTTAAATATAATATTTGGTCTGTTTTGGGTGATATTTGCATCTTTTTCATGATTTTGTATGTTTTGGGTGATTTATCTCTTATTTTCTATCTTTTCGTCATTTAGGTGTTTATTCATCATGTTTGAGTTATTCTTTTTTTCATCAGAAGTTAACTGCAACCTTTTTTGGTCTCCTAAATGTAACATTTCAATTGACTTTGCTCCCTTCTTTGTAACTTCCTGTTCCGAAAAAAAAGAGAAAAGACAACGGCTAAAAAACGACATGGAAACCGGCTTTCTCACACGGCACAGCTAGTTTCCTACCATGGAGGAACAGTCGAGGTCTTGAAACAATTAGCATACCACAACAATACAGCCATCGTCGTGCCTAATTTGTCGGTACCGAGCCATCACTTATCAAACAGCTCTGGACCGATGCTGATGGAACGCACACATCCTGTAGATCCCGCCGCTGAAAGCAGGAGGAAGTGTTGCCAGATCCTGTGTTGTTTGTGACTGCGTCGCAGATGTGGAGCAGTGGTTTGAACTCGTGGAAGAAGAACTTTGGAGTTGCTCTCCTGGGACGCGACGCCAGTGACAGTCGAGTCCTGTTTTTCATATATTATCATTTATTTAACAGCTTGAGCGGAAAAGATCCAGAAAGAAGCTGAACCTACAAAGGTTTCACATCCAGGTTTCAAAAGACTCACGAGTCATTTGTTTTTTGGTTAAATGGATCATGATTAAGCTGAAAAGATGACATTTCTGCTAAAGAAATGGACATGTTTGATATTTCTCGTTTTCACAAACTCTAAAAACAGAATATCTTTCTTCATAATGAACTATCGTAGAATGAGGGGTATGGATTTTAAATGAATCCTCTTTGGGCATTGACTAGACTCTGTGTATGGAAATGTGTTGTTAGAAATCCTACTACTTTATCATGTCATAGCAAGAAAATTGTTTTCCTGAGATGAGAAGACGGTATGTCATTATATGGAGCTGGATCCAGATATGTTGATTTGGTGCCATAATGAGGATGTTCTGCGACATAAGGAGGTTGTCTCTGCTTACAGCTTAAAGTAAAGGGGCCGAGCATCTTCTTCTTCTCATGACCCTGCATGTGTAAGCTCTCTGAAACCTTCCTTCCAAGCCGGATTCTCCAATGTGCCTTTGGTTTCATCGTGGTGTGTTTCCTCATCCGTTGAAGATCAACACAAACTCACACACACGAAATCCACACTGCAAACAACATGGCCTCCTTTAAGAAAAGTGTTCTTCAGGTGTCGTTTCTCCCCGCTGTCAGACCCAAGGTCAGTGATATCGAAGTTCTCTGACAGCTCAATAAAACTCCTTCCATCCTTTTTTCTTATTGTAACCCCCCCCCCCCCCGACCCACCAGGCCGAGGGCTCTTTCTAATGCATACACGATAAGCCGGTTGTGTTTTTTCTTCCTCGATCTTCTGGGGAGAAACAGTCACACATGGGAGAAGAAGATACGGTGGGATACGGAGAGCGTCAGGGCGCCCTGTGTGTGTCTGTGTGTCTGTGTGTGTGTCTGTGTGTCTTTGTTACTTTGTGTGTGATATGGGGATCTGACCCGTCACTTGGTCTGCAGCTAGAATATTATCATTTGTGTGAGTCTGAACTACAGACACAAATTTGTCACTACACATAATCCCAGCGGTGTTGTGAGCAGACTCAGGGCGGTCCAATTTAAAAAAAGAGGAGGGAGGGGGGGGGGGGGGGGAATCGTCGGGGACTTTGGGCTGTATTTGAGTTGGAGATGTTATTTAAGTGCTGCTCTCCTCCTGACCTTTTATGACACGATGGAACTTCTTGTGTCTTGGAACGAACTCCTCTGCACTGCTCCTCCACCTAAAGCGCACCGTGATGTTGAGTAAAAAAATGAAGACATCACCACTAAAGTTCCTCAGTTGATCACGAATAAATCCATTAATTTAATTAATTGAATTAAATTATTTTATTTTAAAACATCCATTAGGCATTAGCTTTTTAAAATGTGTGGTAATTTGCGTTGCGTCTTCAGAACGTAAATCTGAACATTAGATGGATCCAGATTAGAAAGGTTTACAGCGTCTTTTGTATCACTCCATTAATCAGACTGCAGTGAGAAAAAAAACCTAAATAATGAGCTGCCATGTTGTTATGGAAAGAAAGATTGGTTATGAATTGAATGAAGAACAGGAAGTATTAGCTCAAGTGCAGATTTCTGGCTCACAGACTGAGAAAAAATAATTATTCAAAAGTTCCGAATTGAAAAATGAGAAACATTTTGTAAGACATCAGATTTTCGATTTATAACACAGATCAATTTAAAAAAAGACATAACCCCCCCCCCAGCTGAACATGATTTATCTCTTAATATCTGACCCTTCGGGTCGAACTCTCGCTGGCAGATTGGATCTGTTAAATGAATTATTTGCCAACATCAGTTTTTTTTATTTTTTTCATGCCAAGCGGTGATGGATCTTCCCAAAAGAACGTCGATGAACATTTGGCAAGATGAAGAATCCCGTTGGCCTTCCCATCTACTAATGCACAACGTGATGGGGGACCAGGGATGAACTTTATTGGAGATGTTATTTAAGAACTGCTGAATTCAAACTCTCCTCATGACTCCTTTTTGACATGAAAATACTTTCTCTCTGGAAATTTGCATACTGCACATCTCCAGAACAGATATCTGAACACGGGACACGTGTGAAAATACGCGTTTTGTTCTGTTGAAACATTAGAGCCAAAAGGGTTTTTTTGCGGAGGAGGCTTGGTTGGACTTTCTCTCTTTTTTTAATCACACCGTGAGTGAGAGAAGACAAACCTCCATGTGCTCCCCGTGGACTCGAAACGTCCTCTGGCTTCACGCGGGGTTCCGTCCCATCGGGCCGTTTGCTGCACTTTAAAACCCCCGGGAGTTTATCTGCACCTCGATTAAAGCTCAGCTAAAAAATAAAAAAAAAAGCCCGCGCTCCGCGTGTTAACGAGCGCGCGTTGAAGCTACCGCTCTAAATGAAAAAAATACACTGGAATGAAAAGAATAAATCAATCCGCCGCAGTGGTACCGCACTCAAACCAATTGCTTTACGCGAGCCCAGCACGACACATGTGAACCACATCGAAATTAAAGATGTAAATCTCCACTGGTGCAGATTGCAGTGAATGTGTAACACAAAAGTGGTATTTTATGGAGGTCGGTGAGGCCATAGAGAGAAGGACTAATCTAAACTTTGACTATGTGTGTGTGTGTGTGTGTGTTGCACAGTTACTTGAACAGAAGGAGATCAATGCCACACCGATGCAGACTCACAGTCTCAAGAGCTCTGTGGTGCTTCAGAGAGTAAATAAAAACTGCCTGGACGTAATCACAAGCTTGTAATGGAAAATCGGGACCCGCGTCTCACAAATCAGAAGAAAGTGAAACTTTGTTTGAAGCTAAAGCCTCTAAATCATTTTTTTTTTTTAAAGGGTGGGGCGGGTGAAGAGCTTTATTTAGAGAGCGGACTGTGGTGTTTGATTCCAGTGGCTCTGCTGGTGTTTTCCCCCGAGTCAACAGCACACGCGATGTGGGATGCGGGGATGGGGTGTGATGACTGGATCTCTCGCCGACCATTGAAAAGGACCACGCCCACTGTAAGACCGGGCCCAAACTCGTAACCAAGCGCGTGACTTAACTCTGCAGACGCTGACGCACGTCGCTGTGGATCCACCTTTCACACCCGGTCTCTCTGTACCCTTTTGCGTTCCATTTTCGTCACTTCCATTTATTTTTACAATCGTCATTAACGCAGGGTCTCACTGGAAGAGGCTTTCAGGGGGAGCCACGTCTGTGTTTTTAAGCGCGGGGCTGTTGATGTGTCATAAAGGAGGAGGCCATTCACTACGCAGTGCAGCTTCTGTCCTTGAGAAACGTCACCAAAATATCAGTTCTGCGCGGCTTCAATCAAAGACCCTCAAGTCTCACACGCGGGAGAAGGAGCTTTGATTGTGCCTTTAGGATCCTTTTGATTACGGGTCAGAACGGATGGGCCCCGTTGAGCTGGAGCGTGATAATGTTGAGGGCATCTAGCCCTCTTCATCTTCTCCTCTCAACTTCTTTTGACATTTCACAAATGTTGTAAATACTGGCAGCCAAATGACATAAAAACTACCCGTGGGAGTTTTTTTTTTGTCTTCTTCATGCTTTGGTGAAACGTCTTGAGCATCTTTTTGCAACATACACAGGAAATCCAAACCCTCCAATAGGACGAGCTCCCCGGATCTGGGATGTTCGCCATGTTTTCCACCGCGGGGGACTTTTGTGCTTTTGCCGATTTGTTGCTGCCAGTGTTGCACGCATTTGATTCAAACAAAACGTAACAATATTTGTGGTTTCACAGAGAGTCGGTAGCTTGATCTCCTTATTATGGCCTTGTGTCTCCTTCCTCGGGGCAAACAAAGGTTGAGTGACCCAAACTCAATTTCAATCAGACAGACCTGTTAGGTGTGTGTGTGTGTGTGTGTGTCAGATCTTTAGACATTCTGGATTTGAATCTGAAGAAACCTGCACACATACAGAAGAAGGAATTTAGCAATTATTTATACAAGACTCAAGACAGATGCCCTGATCGAACCATAAGGACGTTAACAAATAGATTGCATCTTTAGGGAATCGCTGAACTTTACTGATTCGTTCTTTCTTGCAAATTTCTGCAGTATTTGAACAGAGAAAGAATTAGTAGGGCTGTCAATTCGTTTAGAAAAAAATCACCTTAGTTATTAATTAAGTTAATTAATCGCACATTTTGAATATCATTAATCTCAATTAATGCCGATTTAGGAATGTTGTTGATGTTGTTACACACATTTGATCATCTTGGAGGCAGAAATCCACCGCGTGGAAGATGTCGAACCAGCGACTCTTCCAGCAAGCTTAGCCTAGCAGCTAGCTTAGCATAGCGGGGCCTTAAGTGGTCCGCTGGCCACTTGCCGCCCTTCCGTTAGACACATGAAGGAATTCCTCTGCACAGTTCATCCGCTGTATGTCTCGCCTCAGTTTGTTTTACTTCCAAAGTAAAAAGCTCTCTCCATCTTGAGCTAACGTCTTTCTTTAAAATATTCATTAATCTCGGCATAGATTAGCGCATTTATGTTGACAACCCTAAGAATACATAACGCACGGTGCTTCTGTCCGTCAAGTCGTGACAGAGGGAAGTTTGGTGCCGTCTTTAGTAACAAATTACAGTGACATTTGTAAGGACTTCAACACCTTTTCAGCTTTGGTGCAAACGCGTCATTACTAAAGACTCACAATAACGGTGATGGTCCCAAACAACAAACCGAGGCAATAAACTGCACCGATGTAAATAGTGTGAATATAAATCAATTTATCATTTATTTTTGCTTAACAAATGTTGAATGCTTTTGGCTTTTTCTCCACATTCAACCTCTGAAAGACCATTATAGTTCAGAATTTGATTGTAATGGGTGAAAAACAACCACAATGCAAGTTGCAAGCAGCAGTCGGCTCATCAAAGAGGAAAAGAATAACGAAGAAAACATTTCAGTCAAAGTTTTCTAACAACATGTGGAGCTGCATCAATCTCACTTTTTTTCCTTTGTGCCTTTGTCACAGAGTCCACTCCTCACAAAAGGGGGTTTACAAAATTGCACAAAATGTAAAACAAATGAATCCTAAAAAAAAACCCTAACACAACTAAAATATAAACATTTTAAAAAGTGTTAATATTATAAAAATTCTCTTGCGGGTAAACAAATCTCACGAGCTGTTGCCAAGTCGACAGCTGAGTGACAGGTGGTGAGATGTGCGCTCTGTGGGACTGACGGGATTGTTTACGCTGTCAGCTACCGTCTCCCTTTCTCTTTTTGGCGGCTGACGATATATTTATTCCTCACACTAGTATTTGTTTTATGTGTATGACTATTTTCCCAATAGCTCAGCTTATTTGGGAACCCATGTGACGTGTTAGTTGTACAATTTGTTCCCTTTGGGACGGAGCCGGGCTAGCGGTCTCCCCCCGCTTGCTATGCTAGGCTAAGCTAAGCTAAGCTGAGCTAAGCTAAGCTAACTGCCTCCTTGCAGCTTCTTGGTATTCATAAGACAGATATCAGAGTGGAGCGCTCTCGTATGACGGGTATTTGACTCGGAGTCAAAAGTTTTTACTTTTATAACATTTCTCTCTGTACTTATGTTGAAACAACAGCACAAAAAGTTTGTGCAACACTGTACTCAGTATCGAGCCTCATAGCGGTGTGCCCTTCAACAGCTCTAACTCAATTATTCGTCCCACCCAATACGTTTTTTTTTCTTCTTTCCCCCCCCCCTGCTCTTTCATTTGATTAGCGGCACGGAGCACTTAATCCCTCTTCATCCCGAGCGGCCGGCCATCACTTCTTCTGCTCCCGTGCGCCCAGGAACGTTCCTGGGAAGGTCGCTGTGAAGGGCGGCGTTTGCACACTGATTCTTTATCCCCGTGCGGGTGTGCGTGTGCGCGCGTGCGTGTGTGTGTGCGACATTATGCGTGTGTTTAATTGCCTCCTCCAGCAGCACATGTGCTGTGTCAGTAATCTGTTGTGAAAAAATGGACCCACGCGCGCCGAGTGGACAAGCCGTCCCCTGCCTCTTTTTTTTCTTTCTCCCTAATCACGCCGCATCGATCACACGTCACCCCGGATCAATATTTGTTATGCGTGGCATTTTCACTCCTCCGTCAACATCTCAAGGCGTCAGACATGACTCCACCGTGGGGAAGGCGTCCACCCGGGAAGCGGGTTATTTGTCCAAACATCAGGTGACATTGGGAGAGTAAATTTGAATTAGGCCTCACTCCCCCTCCAACCCCCCCCCCCCCCCCCCCCTCCCCTCCTACTCCTGACCCTCCCACCTCCTCTGCGACTCAGGCAATATGTTTCCCCCGGAGGCCGACTCCTCAACACCTGAACCCACAGTCGAATGTGGTTATGAAAATATGAGCAATGACTTCATGAGATTATTCGGCGGCGGTGCCGGAGCGGCATTGACATTCCGGTCTGGTGGCCCGGTGGCGCGTGTGCGTCCTCGCTGCCGGAACCGCGGCCCAGGCGCCCCCCCCCCCCCCACACACACACACACACTCACACCCTCCCTCCTGCCTGAGAGGCAGAGAACGGGAACAAAGTCAAAGACTTCATTTGGCGGAAAAAAAAAAAAGCAGCCGACGCGGATGAACCGGGAGGGAAAAAAGGCGGGAGTGAGGATTGTCGGGACGCCGTCCCGGGGGAAAGTCATTTAAGTTTGTTCCCTGACACAATTTACTTCCAGTGTGTTTCTCGATGGGCGTGCGAGGGGAAATAATTAGTTTCTAAACCTTTTTGGCTGCATTTCAGAATGATTCCATTCCAATTATAGCATCTAAATGGGTGCATGGTGTGACTACAGTACTAATTAATGAAATAATATAATATGATATGAATATTGAAATTGCGTGTGGTAAGTGGGCGGTTAGTGGAAGGGTCGAACAAACATGGCGGAACGGAAGAGCGCCAGTGTCGCGTTGACGGACGAATGATGTAAAATGACACACAAAAAGCCTAAAGCGCGTGATGGTGACAGGTGGGACGTCGGTGGGATGTTGTGCCGTTCATGCACCTTCAGATGGAGACGTTTCCTGGGCTTCAGTAGGACTGGCTTCTTCTCCTCCATTGTGAATGGTGGTATCGTCGAGTTTAGAGCATTGCGAGCGTAAAGAAGCACAGGTAATGCTCAGGTGCCTTGATAGACGTCAATCTGCAGATCATCACCATTTAATGATCCAATATAAGTGCTAATACGACTTACATGAGGTGCAAATGTTCCTTGCCGGGCTCTTTTACTTCTGAGATGATGTTAAGGTGGGTTTAGCTTCCAGTGGTTTCATGATCGGAATGTCCCTCCACTTTATCTCCTTATCTCAAATGAAGCTCAAACCAGAGTCCAAACAACAACTTCTGTCGTTAGTTCTTGGATCGAATCGTTCTGTTTGTGGTCTGTGGGATGCTGCGTCGTCCGTCAATAGAGAAACAAACTTTCAAGAGCGAGGCCGTACCTCGCAGCCTCCATCACTGCAGAGAAACCTCCCTGTGCAATTAAATCCTAAACACTGGGTCATTAACATCTGCAACCTCTGCAACCTGTCAACCCCCCCCCCCCCACACACACACACACTTGTTTATCCATCATACACATTGCTTTTGACTAGAAAAAAACAAAACAAAAACAATTTCCGCTCCCTCTTCCTCCCGGGTGAGACTTTCGCGAGTCGACAACAACAAAATCCAAACCCTTAATGATGAGTAATTGCGTCAAAAGCTCATATCGGTTTCCTCCCAAATGAGTCGACAAAGCAAATCTCCTGAATAACAAATGGCAACACGCCAGTAATCGTTAAGATATTATGAGCAGACGGGCTAATTACTGTACATGTGCAGCCAGCGGGGCAGGTTGGCGTTATTGCAGCAGATTTCCCACCGCTGTCAGTCTCACTAATGGGAATCTGCGCCACGGGCTCCCAACTTTGGCGCCCGTTTAACCTCCTGATTAACTGCTCGACCTGCACTCGGAAAAAAAGAACGACGAGAAACATCCATTTACGTCACTTTTGTGTTGTTGTTGTGCCCCTTGGCTTCGAATCGAGGTGCGTCAACTTTTTGGGGTCCGTGGTGAGGGAAACGAACAAAGGCAGCGAGTTTCACCAGGTGTCGTTGCCCAGGACGTGCTTCTCCAGCAGGCTGGTTTAGCGTCGATCGTCGTTCCAGAAGTTGAAAACTGTTTGTTTGTCACAAAGCAGAAGAAACACCCCACACTTTACTTCCCGCTGACCCATCACAAACTGACCGTTAAGGCTCCAAATATTATCTGCAATAAAAGAATTTCTTTTTGGACTTAAGTATCAGACTTAAGCAACACCATCAGGAGACCCCCACACATCCACCAGATGAAGGTTATTATCTCCATGACTCTCGGACAGCTTTGTTTAATTCTAGATGTCTAAGATGGCTCATCGTGAATCATCTCACAAGAATGATTGAGATTTCTGTGGGTGTTTTAGCTTCAACTATTTGAAGCCCCAGCCGCGGTTGAACTGAAAGGTATCCAATTTGGGAGCCCGACGGTGCATCACATGACCCGAAAAGCCTTCCGTAATACACGGCATTATTATAATATTTATCCAAGAAATGGATCTTACATTCCACTCCGAGCTATCATGAAAGTGCCATCGTCTGAAATGCGCTGTGGTGAGCGGTGAGTGTGACGGAACGTCACATAATGCAACTCTACTTTACTCTGACAAAAGAACAACACGACCGCCAAAGCCTCTGAAAGGCAGTTACGGCGAAGAACCTTGATGCATTTCATAAAGTACCTACTTTATCGGTTCATTAGTCGACTGTCAGGGGATAAAAGCACCCCGAACCTCTTTAAGGTGCTCCGTGGATAAGCACTTAAAAAATAGACCAGACTTCAGATGAAAAGGGGACAGACTTGGGGAGTCAGTGCCTGTGGCCTCCTCTGCCTTTGTGACGATCAATTCTCTCAACTCCCTCTTGTCACAAAAATTGATTTTTTTTTTCTGCGCGTCTCTCAACAAAGATCTGACACTACAGATTAAAAGTCAGCACTTTGCAAGACTAATCTACGATACCTACAACCAGACGGGAAAAGAGTGAAACAACAAGTGACCTCCTGTTGTCGTGCAAATATTCGAGCCGGATTGCGAATTGATTTTGTTCAAGAGATGCCGTTGTGAAATGTGACCCCCGTTCAACCTCAGAACCAGAGTCCATTAAAGCTCACTCACAGGTCCAGTGAGTCGGATCTGGCGACATCTAGTGGTAATGCTGCAGATTGCAACCAACGGAAGGTTCTATAGACACAAAAAGGCTGTTCAGGTGATCAGACATCAAAGAAAACATAACGTATTTTTCATTATTATCATCCCTGTAGGTCTCCCTAAATGCTTCACACTACCTTTTTAAATATAACCAGTCTAGGAAGAAAGAGATCTTGAGTCAAAAGAAAAAGAACACATGCAGTATTCTTTTAGTGGAGCCCTTTGTGTAGAAGGAGGCTTTGGAGAAGCCGACGCTTTTGGGAGATGTGATTTCACGCACTGATCAGTCGGCACCCGCTCGCGCTCCTTCAATCACTGTCTGGCTCTTCGGCCGCGTTGTCTCTCCGCATCGCCGAGCAGAACTTTGCGTGACTAAAAGCATTCACAAACACGCACTGTGTATTTCCATGCAAGAGAAGAATTTGCATTCATTTCCTAAATTCCACCCTCTCGCAGAGTTTTTCTTGGGTCAAGATAAAAAACCCGAGACGCAGCCTTCTTCTGTCAGATTGTTAAACGGAACACTGAGGTTCAACTCCGTGTCGTTGTGACATGTGCCGACTGTTTCCAGGGAAAGAAGCTAAACTCTGCTCCAAAAGTCGGAAAGGTCACCTTGGATTTGTGAAAAATAACTGCTTCTGTACGTTACATTTAGGGTGAGATTTGTAACGGACAGATATCACAATGAAACTTTACCAGTCGGCAAATAAGACACTTTCTACAGCTTCAGCACCACCAAGGCTCCCAAATTCTTCCTCCACACAATGTATTTTGTTGTTGTGATCTTCTCGTGTGGCAAAATAGGACGCTAGTTTTGCCTCAACAAAACAAATCAACCTTGTAGCCTCGTATTCTTCTAACACAAACATTAATCTTAAAATCTAAATCCCTTCTTTTGTGACCGAGAGAACACTGAGATACGATAGAAATTGAAATTTGCAATAGAAAAGAGAAGGTGCAGATGCCTGCCTATGGCCCAAAATTACAAATATGCCCCGGAGGACTTTTAAGACAAAATGTGCTGTCCTTAGACCCACGTTTTGAATAAGAGCCCCCCCCCCCCCCCCCCCCGAATTTTTTTTGAAAATTTTGCGAGAAAAGAGCCGGACCAAATTGAATACAAAAAGTTGAGGTACAATAGAGAAACGCACCTCCAAATCCGAATGTCTCCTCCACAACAAACCTCCGTTGTAGGCTGTGTGTGTGTCTTTCTTGTGCTCACCTGTGTGTGTGTGTGTGTGTGTGTACCTGGCTGATCCGCTGATCAGCGGGTCTTCAGCAGAGACCGAGCAAACACAGCGACAAAGGTGGAGCGTCTCTTTCTGACGGAGAAAGCGAAGCCGGATGAAGCTGAACTGCATGCGCACAAAGAGTGTGAAGTAAAATCTACAAGAGACACGGGGGACTAAAGACACAAAGTCCTGCTGATCACCTCAGGCCTCTCTGCTGGGGGACACTTAGGATCAAATGTACTATGATTAAATGTATATCGTGCTCGTCATATCGCGAGTGCTGTGAAATCAGCCAAAGGTGTAAAAGGTCTATTTGTTGGTTTTAAGATCGCTGTCCTCTTCATTTGGCAAATATTCTCCAGGAAACCACATCTTCTGTCCGTGCTGAAGTGGAACTTTGTTCAATGCAGCCGGTTTAGTCACTTACTTTGGATTACTTAGTAGTGTCATTGTTCGTCGATGGGCCCACTAACACACGGGGACCCACCTCCTTCACGGCCATTATGCACTTTTCAAATTCTCATAAGCGATGAGTGTTGTTAATGCCGTGTGGCAGGGGTGTGCGACATAATCAAAAGCCAATTTAAATGAATGGTGACACTGTCGAGATATATTAGCCTAGAACTCGAGTCAATCAGGAGGACGTGGAGAACTCTGAGAGACACATTTAAGCGCAACAAAACAATATCCGAATGCAACTCATTCCTGAAACCACTCTTCGAGTCCTCCAATTCCCCTGTTGTTGCCCCCCCCCCCCCCTGAGAATCAGCAGGTCAAAGGTGAATCTGCAGGTCACACTGAGCCCCGAGATGCATTTGGGGAATTTAAAAAAAACAAAAAAAGGGAGCCGACCTGCCAAACCTTAAAAGGTCGCCGCGCGGGTTCACTCCTTTTCCACCGCCTCAAAAAAAAAAAAAAAAAAGTGCATTTTGTGGAGACTCTTTTCTTTGCATTCACTCCTCACCCGACTGTAAAAGCACCTTAACGTCATCCCATCAAAGCCAACGGTGTCACACACACCGACTCGGATTATCTCGGGGATGAAAAAGCGGTGGAGCAACGCGTCTGTTTGTAGAATCGCAGGCGCTTCCCCCAGAATACGGAACCGAGGATTAATTTTCTGAAAACAATGTTTAAAAAAAAATATATATATGAGGGGAAAATAATTTCCTTTTCTTCATCCTCCCTCCCAGCAGAGAAGGTGAGAGGAAGTGATGCAAAAAACTCTCCTCCAGAAATCCAAACCGTGGAATGAGATTAAGCCTGAGATAAGAAGATCTATGCAATTATATACAGTGCGCTGCTTTTTTCTTAGGCTTTTGACCAAATCCCTTATGTGTGACTTCGTCAACATAATCCATGATTACTGCACACCTGGGAGGGGGTGTGTAATGCATTTATGCGCTTTAAAAAAGGGGAGGGGGGACGGGGGGAATCAAGGCAATACAAGACAAAGTGCTGAGGAGCATTTCCTGAGAAGGCTGTTAGCGCTCACGGGGAGAGAATACGAATGAGGAATGGAGGTACGGCCTGAAGCTGAGGGGGGGGGGGATAAGTTATGTCTTTGTCGAAAAGGGCAGTCTGGTTTTTTGGGCGACATAATGGCTGAGATGTCTAGCAGCACGAGGAACCTGAGCCCCCCACCCGCCCCCCCTCCCCGACTGACTCTTCACACTCCACTTGTCACTTTCTGTTGGCTGCACTTTATTTTTATTTTGAACTTAACTAACCCATAGCTTTATATTCTATTCTATTTTTATCTCTTGTCTGCTTTCATGCGCCAACTGTCGAGTCAAATTCCATATGTCTGACATATTATGGCAATAAATGTTTCCTGATTCCTGAGTATTGATTTGGCTTTTTTAAGTCAGAAGTCATTCCAGTCTGATTTTGGCTGAAAATCATCATTTAAAGCCAATGTGCAAAACATGGTCATAACACAATTATGTGTCACATTAAATTGGGTCTGTAATGTCCAATAAAAGTTTACCCGTTTAGAGCTGTCTTCATTATTGACATTTATATGAAAAAAAAATATGGATAGAGAGAATAAAAGAAGAGTTTTGTAAATGCTGCATCCAGAAAGGGACATTTTAAACAAATCCTTGAAAAATTGAGGACATTCAGAATGAAACATATTGATTTCTAGAACCAAGTTGTGGAAACAATTTGAAGCCCTTAGAGCTCATTCAAATCCTTTCTTCCTCTCCTCTCCCTCACTCGCTTTATAGGAAGCCGTGTTCCCAAATTCACAAAGAAAGATGAAGGTCCTGATTCAGATCTCTGTGATGTTTACGGGCTGCGTTTTGGTCCAAGAGGGATCGGAACCCCACAAAGATCTCTGTGCCAACAGAAGTTTACTGAAAATTAAAGAATCGGAGGAATCATCCGTCTGTTCTGCAAAACAACACCCCCCCCAAAAAACAGGAACCCCCGGGATTGATCTGGGGTCACATAACTGAAGGAACTGAAGAACAAAGCATGATGCAATGTTAACATCGTAAAGGCCTGCTCTCGCATTCATGCTTATTTTTCATGCACCAGACTGATGGGGGCAAAAAGCCCATCTGGGCCTGTCCTCAGTGCTTCATTCATCTCAGACTCCCGTCTCCTCAAGCTTTCGTTCTTTTCTTCTCTTTTTCCACCCGCCGCAGACCGCGATGAGAGAAAGCCGACTGCGTGATAAGAGGGAGAAGAAGAAGAAAAAAAAAAGCAACAACACGTGAAGGGCTTAAGGACAGTGTGGGCGGAACGCCTCGGCCCCGCCGACGGAGGCGTTTCCTGACGCCTTAATTCAGGGTGGAAAGTTCACGGCGTGAGAAGGAGGGAGGGAGGGAGGGAGGGGTGAGGAAAATGAACGGAACAGCCCGCCGAAGGTGTGCACTGCACTTTCCCAGACCCTCAACGTCAGACTGATGCATTGTGGGTGACTGCAGGACTGATATTGAGATGATGTTGAGCATTAAAAAATTACAATGTTAAAGAGTTCCAGTTGTGGTTGACTGTGTTTATTAAAAAGCTCCAGAGACCTTGAACACCAAGGCCAGCTTTTTCTTCAGGTGTCAACGAAGACGTGAAACTACAGATTGAACCACAAACCTCAAAAGTTTTCAACGTTTCAGTCTCTCGTAGCAACTCGTAATAGTGTAAGAATGAAATGTGCAGACACAGCAGCACCTCTGCTAATGAGTTAGCTCTAATCTACGTTTGGCCTGATGGTAACCGTAGGGAGGCGGACCGGGGGGGGGGCTGGCTGTCAAAGAGGCATGCGGCCCCCCCCCCCCCCCACCCCCACCCCCCAATACAGCCGTGATGAAGTGGCTCCATCCATCTCCTTGTTGTTCCCGGTGAGGGACGCTGAGCCGATGACAGATGGGAGCCTGGAGAGGGAAGGTGACGTCACCCTGCTTCTCTCTGATTCTTTGGCACTAGGCCGTTTGGACACTCGTTCATCCCTCAAGCTCTGTAGCTGCGGATGTTCCCCATTCCAGAGACGGGGGGGGGGGGGCGGATTTTCGGGAGCCCGGGAAACCGAGGAAATCGGATTCATTCATTGGTCCGTGTAGCTGTGGACGTTTGCGTTCACTTTCTGAAAGAACAAGTGGTCATTAATAGTTCCAATGGGGAGTCAACACGACTAAATGCCCTGAAGGACTCGGTATATAAAACCATTATCCGATTCCCCTCCCATGTTTGATAAGGAAACAGTGCTGGCTAAGAGGTTTATAATTTTTTTTTTTTTATTGCATTAGCCACAATGTCTCTCCACAGCATTCTTATGAACGAGAGACGGGAGGCGGAGCTGTAATGAAGAGCGGAGATGTGAAGGGAGGCGCGCGCTGAGATAATTCCTGGAACAGATGTGTTTCATCCCACAGGTGGAGGAGCGAGAGCGACTCCGCTGTAACGACCGCAGCGGGAAGGTCACCCCGCTGGTCGGGAGTAATGAGGGGAGAGGAGCTGAGGCCGAGGGGGATCGACGCGAGGAAGCACGGCGCCCGTTCGATGGGCTCGACACTTTTTGGGGTAAATCGGGCTCCACGAGGAGACTTTTAAGCTGCAACACAGGAGTGAATAAAGAGGAGTGAATAAAGAGCAATAACTTGACTTAGAGAAGAGAAAGATCAAGAAGCATGTCATGGGGGTGTTTGAGGACCTTGAAGAGACTAAAGCAATTCCAGCAACAACGGAAAAAAAACGTCTTCAACGCATGAAAAGAGGCCGATGGGTCGGCGAGTCCCGGTGGGTTCGGGTACCTGTTCATGCTCGCCGCTCCATTTGGCGACGCTAGTTTGAGATACGAAAAAACCGGGCCTGATCTCCTCCGCCTTAATGTCTCAGCGGTAAAAAGGCGTATCGGATGGAATTCGCGGCCGCCGCAGACTTCCCCGGCGTAATTACACGCCTCCGTTCCACAGCGCCGACAGCGCGCCGCTAATTGCTCTGCCGTGTAATTGTGTCACCTTTCTCTGGGTGTCGTTGTTTTTTTTGGTTTTGTTTTTTTTCTCCACCCGGAGGAGATAACGAAAGGTTAGAGCTGACCGTCTGCAGCAGAGCTCGAGTCTCCACTCCCCCCCCCCCCCCCCCCCGATCACGCCGGGACAAATGGCGTCGCCGTCCAACATGGGCGAGCAGCCTGCGGAGGCGCCGGTGAACTGTTCCTAGACGAGCTGCCGGGTGAATAATAGGTCTTGTGCATCATTTTTCTTTGCTCTTGAAATGACATTAGCGCTGCGTGGTCGATATGAAGGCCTTGACGAATGCCATCACGGGCTCCGAGCCCCCCTTCTGCTTCAAGACACACCATCCAATAACGGGGTGTGATTCATCTCATGATGGATTTCATGATGAATATTGCATATCATTTACATTCATT
Organism: Pungitius pungitius; assembly: GCF_949316345.1. Lineage (NCBI taxonomy): Eukaryota > Metazoa > Chordata > Actinopteri > Perciformes > Gasterosteidae > Pungitius > Pungitius pungitius. The sequence continues at coordinate 17,089,372 of NC_084910.1, forward strand.
TGTGGTTTAGGTCATCGGGGGAAATATGTAGATGTTTTGACGGGAGCAGCAGCTGTTTAGCAGATCTCAAAGGCTTTTATGTACAGGATATGAGAGGATATAGTGGAGCGAGTGTGTTGTAGTCAGAGAGCTCTTGATTGAGACCTCGCTCTCCCTCAAGCTGCTGCAGAGCCCAGTTGTGTGAGTCGCCAGTGAGTTACAAAAACAAGACGCTCGGTTGAGTTATTGGTTCTGTAAAGATGAGTTTAAAGGCTCAACCTCTAGTGTTCTTTCGGTACAACGTTGTGTTCATTTTGCAAACCACTCAGACAGACAATACGTGTTAGCTTCAGGGCGGGAAAACTGTGATTGACAGGTCGCCTTTACTACAACATTCCAAACATGTTAACGTAAGACGTTCCGTGGTTTACGAAAAAGCGCCGATAGCTGCTAGCTGCCGACTCAACCTGAGAACGGAGAGAGAGCCTTGTGGAGGCCCAGGGTATGTTCAGAGACAACCTTGGTTCAACAGTAAATGAATTGCACGTCATTAGTGTGCAAACCCTCTACGTTTCGAGTGCATTGCTGAGCATAAACGATTCCCCGAGGCTGTGGCAAATGGAAACATGTTCTTCAGAAATTTTAATTACAGGCTTCGTCTTCCCGAGTGTCCCTGGACGAGCAGTCTCATTATTACAGCTAAACAAATACACATCCTTCATCCACAAAGCACAGCACAGAGGCTTGATCCTTAAAAGTCTTCCAATGCATGTCGGGTCAGAATGTGGCCTGACTGCTGATAGCTGAGAGCTCGAGCCTGAATCCGACTTGCAGCAAAAGATCCCGAAAAACAGGAACCGAATGCTGAGGAAACACTGACGGAAGAGCCACTCTCCCCCGAAGAGTCCAGCGGTGAAGCTGCTTGATGGAAAATACATTTATCTTCGTTTGGTTCAGTCAGCGCGGCTTACTGCTAAATCACCAGCTGCGTCGTCGTTGTCATTCCGCCGCGAAGAAGGGTTCCTGGTTGCCTGGTAACGGGCGGGCGCGACGTTACCTCAGAAGCAGAGCAGAGCCTTCGGGGTCCACAGAGGCGCGCCGCGTGGCCTCAGCTCCGCTGCCCTGCGCTGTTAACTGTAAAGCGGCAGGTTGACACGGTGACCATCGAACCGACAACGACGACGACGCGCCACCGACACGCAGTCGTCATTTGTCAAGTCCCGTCATCGTTCTTTCAGCTGCTGCAATGCAAGGCCGCAACGCGCCACCGTGACATCGTGGAGTTGCTTCCTGCAAAGTCAGAAATCGAGTTTTCTCTCCTGTGCAGCACAATCGGATCTGAACCGCGAGGGGGGGGGGGGGGGCAGAGCGTCATTATCCATCAATTCCAACCTCTGGCTTCAGAAAGTGGGTCACCATGAAGCTACAACTGATGATTGTTTTTTACTAACCATTTTTTCAATCAATCGTTCCATCTGTTGGGGCCGACACGTAACTCAATTAAAAGTCGGTCACATGGGCACTGTGGGTACTTGTGTGCGCTTTTGTGTGTTGTTTTTGTCCAGAGGGACACAAAGAATCTGGTAATTCTTCTCCATGGAAACGGAAAACAACCGCAACAAACTGCATCTCTCGAACAATGCCACGAGCCGCCGTGGCGGCGGGCCGCGTGACGGCGGCGCGACGAGCTGAAAGCGACAGAAGCGGCTTAATGGGCCTCGAGGGGGGAAATTGTCAGCCAAATAAAAAGCCTGTTAACTGCCGCGTTGAACCCCTTCGCCGGATAGAACCGCCTTGATCCCGGGTTTCAGATTCCTCCGCTGCAAAAGGAGCAGCAGACAGGAGCGGCCCGTTTTGCACCTCCTCAACCCACGTCAGCGCTTCTAATCCCTTCCCTGCAGCTCGCGGGCTTTACAGAGAAGCAGCGCCGGTTCTCAGCGATGCGTCGAAGCGGAGCGGCTCGGGGAACAATGTGAAGTTTGGGATACCCCGCTGAGTGTGTCACATTTTGACGTGCCCCCGGTGTAGGCGTTTTGTATTTGATCCTCTCGTCTATGTCTGTCTGCAAAAAAAAAAAAAAAAAACGTTGGGGACAAATTAAAGTTTTATGTTAATGTAAAAAAAATAAAGAATTGGATTAGTCTCCGTGACCTCTTTAGGATTAAGAGTTTTGAAGTTAATGAGAGCATGCTGCTTTAGAAAAGACGTTAGCGGCTGTTTCCTTTTCGCAAAAGTGTCGGCGTCGCCTTGCATCCGGACACCGCCACGTCCGCCAAATGGAGACTAAGCCGACAGGTCATTAAAAAGGCGAAGGATTTACGCACTTTTTGGCCTAATTCAGCCTTTGGATTAAAACTAATAAATAAAGCCAAGAGGAGGAAGTTTCTTTTTCTTTCGCTGCTCTCTTTTTTTTCATCAAACATTACCCTCATGTTTTTCCCACAAACTGCTTTCTTACCAAAAGTTCACGCCGAGCCCCGACGAGGCCCGAGAAGTGCATCACGCCAGCTGATGAAAGGGAACTCGCTCTCACGCCCGTCACGACAGCAGACGTCAGTGTGCGTTTTAATGCCTGCAGGCGCAGCTGAAGCAGCATAATTCCACATCAGACGATTCCCCCGTCACCACCAGGCCGCCGCGTGAGCGCTGAGTCAGCGCCCGCCTGGTTCGCCGATGACCGTGCACAACGCGCTGCAGGTGACTCCCCTCTGCAAAAATGAGACCGCGTCCTGGAAAGCTGACTAGTTTTGCTCTTTAAAATGACGTTAAAATCACATGGCAGATATTTATGGGTTTGTAAAATGTTGCACTTTCTAAAACCCTGCGCAGTTTTGGTACATTTAGCATTATCATATACAAAGAAAAACAGAACTATTCATGTCACTTTTTCACTTTAACATAGATTTATATTTACATTTTACATTTATATATAACATTTATACATTTACATTTATATTTAACATTTAACATTTACATTTATATATAATATATAACATTGACATTTACATTTAACATTTACATTTAGATTAAATATTTATATTATTTTGTTATTATTACTTTGTATTACTGCCAAACATTGGAAAACTTTTTTTACATGATTTTGTCTCTAAATGTTCTTTAAAAAAGTGACATGTTGCCTTGATTTTTTTTCATATGATAATGCTAAAAGTACCAAAATGCACAGGATTTTAGAACGTGCAACATTCTACAATCGGCGCCCCATAGATATGGGATACGTGGCACAACTCCAGGCCCCCCGACAGCCGCCATCGAGGGGGGGGGGGGGGGGGGGGGGGGTGTGAGACTACTGTTAATATACGAAAGTGCGTTGTGTACCTCGTTGGTGGCTTAATGTACCTCGGCGCTCTATCGCACACGCCACTAAGCCCCAAACGGCCGGCCCGCGGACGCAGTTTACCTGAAGGTCGCGCTGAGCGACCATAAAGAGTCACTCAGTCGAGACACTGCGGCAAAATGGTGAGAGTCCGTCCGTCTGAACAACGTCTGGCGGAGGGGGGTAGGGTGACCGCGCAGGTGAGTTAACACAATAAAATGAACACAATGTCTTACATCAATCTTTTCATGGACCAGCAAACTCATCATATCTTGATTTACAGGCAAAATGGCGAGGGGAGGCATAGGTGTCTGCCATCTTTCATGGAAGTAATTTGTGAAAGGAGCCTGAAAGAAGAAATAATGAAGCCTGTGAATAAAAGAAGCAGCAGCTGGGAGTGAATGAAAAAACGCAATCTATCACAAAATATGCACATCCTACAAGTCTCCAGAGGTAAAAAATATATTTGAGTTTGGATTTTCTTGACAACCCCCCCCCCCCCCCCCCCACCATCCCTGCCCCTTCTTTGACGGAGCGTTAGGCGGCATATGGAGGGAACCCTCCAGATCCACCAGACCAACAAACCGGACCACAGCGCGTCCGGTGTCACTGCGGCAGACCCCAAAATGAACTCATCCTGCATCCCGAGCAGGGTAAAAGAGTGCAACGCCATTCAGAGCCCTTTCTTCTTCCTTGTTTTGTGTTATTTCTTCGGGCTCGTTGTCCGGGCTGTTGAGGGAACGTTGCTGCAGTGCGGGGCGACAGAGAAAGGCGTCAAGTCGCCACCTCACGGAGGATTAGCCATTATAATTACTTCCCCTTCTGTGCTGTCAACCCTCTGCTTTTTCCGGTCCCGACGAGCCTCCTCAAGCAACACGCTGTTCAAGCCGATCGCTGCAATCTGCATTATTATCGCGCCGCTTTCTGGCCTTTTCGTAATCACGTTTTCATGTCGAACGCATCCGGCGGATAATCTTTTATTGTCTGGCAATTTTCTCGCCGGCACATTTTCAAAAAAGGTGCTGTCGTTCCAGGAAGGACCCCGTTAGGTGAGGGCAAAAGGTTTGTTGGGGTGGGGGGGTGGTTTTAATGAGCTGTGAATGTTAGCGCGAGTGCGTGGAAAACGCGGGTCACGCTCGTATGTGTCCCCTTGGCGCCTGTTGATTGTTTAAGTCCCGCTGCTCACTCAGCGCGATCAATCCGGGGTTCTTGCTTTAACGCGGCGAATCGTCGCCCCCAAGGCCGTGAGCAGTTTCGTCCTAACGGGTTCCCGGGCCCCTCCGTGAAACCGCGCGTGGCGTGGACGCGCCGAATGCCGCTTCGTGCGTCACATTTTGCTGGCTGTGTGTGCACAGCGCACCGTCCCTACAGTGATTACCTGAGCAACGTGAGGCGTATTCCATGCTGTGGTTGGCCTCCCGGCGAGGTTCAACACAATCTACTGTAGCTCCACTCTGAGATCAATCAATAGTCCTGAAAACGCAGTAATAGCCGCTAGAACTGGGGCCTTAAATCCATCATCCCCAAATGTTTACCTAACGAGATCCATTTAGCTCAAATGTGTGTGTGTGTGTGGGTTGAGTCGTGGTGAAAGTGTGCGCGCAGCCGTCTCCATGGAGACAAATGACCTTTGAACCACAAGGAGAGCAGGCCTGCGGGCCGTCGGAGGGGGGGCTGGTCAAAATAGAGATGGAGGGGCTCATTAATGGCTTCAATGACACCAAGAACTCTGTAATTCCCTTTCCGTCTGTCCTTCAGCCTTCCTCGCTGAGAGCAACACATGCACACAAAAATAGAAAGGGAGGGAGAGGGGACAAAACGGTGCTATGGGGGTCGGGGGCGGGTGCAAGAAAGGTAGGTGCGGGGAGAAGGAGGAGAAGGAGGTGGGTCTTCTGTGGAGCAGCCAGGGATCTCGTGCTGGATGAGACCCCCTCGGTGGGAAAAAGTAGATTCAAATCTGCGGGCGTCAAAAAAAACAAAAACAGCGAGGGTGCATGAGGCCAGACGCGGCCAACCCGTAGGCGGGAGCGACCGGGCCCGACGGGGTCAAGCAGACCACCCGCTTGATGCCCGATTTGACTGGACGATGCCGGCGAGGAATGTCTCGCACATCCCGCCGCACATATGGCATCGCTGAATGAAAGCCAATTTGTCTCTGAGTGCTGATAGCTGTTGTTTCTTAATCTCTCTCTTCCGCCGTTTTTTTTTTTTTTTTTCTTCTTCTCCACCACCGCGAATGAGTGCGATGACGCGGTTGCTATGGAGGCGGGCGCGCGGCAACGGCGAATGCGCGCTAGAGCAAGTATAATGGCCATTGTGGCTTTGTTTGACAGCCAGATGCAAGCCTGGAATAAGCTAAGTGTGCTTTTTTAATCAGGATGCGCTTTGTTTTTTGAAGCCCCCAGTAATCAGTATTTTGTATATTGACATGATTCAAGTGACTGCAAAAAAAGGAAAAAGGATATTTGAATCCGCATAAGAATTCTCACCCCTGTGCACATCAATGCTGACGTTTTTGTTCGCCTGTTTGAGCTTATAGTCACTAACATATTTGTATAGATATATTTTAAACTAAGCTAATGAAGAAAGGGAAGCTTCTACCAGTGAAGAATATATTTATGTATTGAAACAAAGACATTTTAATATGTTTTTTTAGGTAAATCAACCAGTAGAAGCACAAAATCCATAATTATTTCCTTTCCTCCCTCTATGAGCCTGAGCGAGAGGTGTTTGCATCTGAATATTCTACTTCTGAGGTCGACTTAAGGTTAAAAATAACAAGGGGCCGGTGTAATTGGGGGGAGCCGCGGGTTATTTCGCACACTGATTGAACGGATCATCCCAAAGCAGGAAGTACAGAGGAGACACACTTCTTGTTTCCCATGCTGCCCGATGTCATTTCACACCTTTACACTCCATCGCATGCAACCAACCCAATTTGAAAACTGCTTTCATTTTGCCAGAATGGACTCGGTAGAAAATGAACTCACAGGAACACACCAAAATCTGCCAGGGGGGTGGGGGGCGGGAAACGCCCGCTGTGATGCAGACTGAGTTAAAGACGCTTGCAGGTGCTCGGTGTGTTACGCTCAGAGAGCAGCGCTGTTCTAAACTCTGACAGTGAGCCTCGCCTTCATTTCCCCTCCGTGCGCGCGGTGCAACAGATGGTGTCTCGTTTGTTTTCCCTCTCAGCCTGCACCGCGCTTCCCCTGCAGAAGTGATGCCATTAATGAGGCCAAACACCATCTACTGGCAAATACGGGAACCATGTGTTCCATAAATGATGAGCACTGCTGTAAGGACAAGATATTAAAGGGCCTCCGGGTGTCTGCGCTCTCGCTTTGGAAGGGCTTCACAAAAAATCATTTTTACATCGTCCTGGCCGACACTGTGTCCATAATGAACATTTCTCATCTGCCGAGGGGTGAGCAGAAGAAAGTACCTGCCAAGGACCTTTAAGTGTCCAGAATAATTAACGCCCACTTGTTATGGGAAAATGACACTGCTCGTTTTTTTTTGGTTTTTTTTTTTGCATTACGTGCACATCATCATTTAAAGTACCGTGAAATAGAAACGAGTGCGATGAAGATTAGGGTGGACACTCGTGGCCAGTGTTGAACATTCAAGTTGTAAAAGGCTTCGTTTACTCCGATGACGCGATGTGAACTGGTTTAAACTTCCCGGGTTCTTTCTGTTCCGATTCCTCTCTGTAAAATGTACCACTCATTTTCTCAATTACAGCTAAAGTTCTGATTTTTTTACAGAATAAAAGCATCACAAGCAAAGGTCAGCAAACCCTGAAACAAACCAACTGTTTTTATATTTACTAAATATATAAGCAAAAACAGTCTGAAAGTGGTCTTTCAGATCAGACTGTAGATTCTGTTCTGATTTTTGGGAACAACTAAACACAAAAACACTCATGTAAAAAGTGATTCTTATTTCCATCAATCAACATTAGTATTCATGAATATTTTCAGTTTCAGGGCAGCTTCAACATAAAACAACTCAACTTCTAGGACAGAACTGATCTTACTGCTAAAGCGGTTAAAAAGTTCTGTGCCCGAGAATGATTTGTTGTTTTTGGTACACATACTGAAGTTGAAACGAAAGGGTACGTTTGCCGCCCCAAGTCATGAATATATGGTAAACAATGAAAGGTCTGGGTTTGTGTCTTCCAGATATGTTTCCAATCCACTAGTTCACAAGAACCAAAAGCTGTAAGAGATCCAATTAAAGCGCCGTGGTGGACTGCATCAGAGGCCCGTGGAGAGAAGAAGGACGTCGTTATCTGGGCCTTCATTCACATCGTCTGGGACCTCCATGTCACCGGGAGGAGAAGATCTGGAGTTTTGTGGAATGCTGAAGGAGACGTCGACACAACAGAAATGTTGGGGAAACTCTCCCCTTTCCGTCCCGACGGATAACATCTGCTACGAGGAGGTCGCCCTCCTGAACCCGGAGGTCAGCGCGGCGCTGCCCGGAGGTCAGGGTTAGGTGTCAAAGGAGGGGGGCCGGGAAGGTTGAGAAGGTCTCCGTGTGCATGTTTTAATGTCTGGTGGCTTTTTAACTTCGTGTCATTCACTTTGAAAGCTGAAGCGTAAATGTTCAGTTCTTGTCTCTTTTCACCATGTCCTCAATAAAACATCTCAAATGAGACTATTATTGAGACTATTACTACTGAAAGAGTTATTGTTGCGCTGTATAGTCCTCTTTCTATTTATATTTAATTAATTACTTTTTTGTGCGGACTTAATGTATCTTGTTACAGCACTCATTTCTTTTTACATTGTTTACATTGTGTCTTTTATTTCTGATGTGTTTTACTTCACCACTTCCACGTGTTATTCCAGTTAAGATCTTAAGACCTTCTCGTCTTCATTCCTTTGCGTGACATTTATCAGTAAATGACTGTGAGTATTCGGTCAAGCTTTTAAAGCCACGGGATAATTTTGTGGGTCCAAATAGTTTTCACAACTTTTGATTGTTCATTTGTTCGCGACATATTAAACACTCTTATAACGGTTGAGCTTGTTTGCAATGGATGGCGACTTCACCCACCATTAATTAAAAAACGGGTCCTCTTGTGACATTAACATCGAGAAGGCAAAATGATCCTGTGATCAATCAAAGTGGTTAATGATGAAAAAGAAATGTCATTGAAATGCCAAGAGATTTATTTGTGGCTAACGCGGATAAATCAGAAGCGATTCGCGCATTAACCGAAGCGTTTCATCTATTCTAAAGATGTTTTGCTGCGCTACCAGTTTCATGTAATTTCATGTTCCATTTCAAAGCTTTATGAGGAGCTCTGCAGAAATTACAACATTTGGCAATGTGCCCACGGTCTTCAAAACGCGGCTGGCGCTTTACTAAAAAAAAAGAAAAAAAAAGGGGTCCGCCGTTATAATCAAGTCACGCGTAGAGCCAGGACCCGTCGCTGCTGGGGGGAGGGTGGGGGGGCTTTGAATCATTTCAGACGTTCATTTAAATAAAGTGTGAGGAATGAAAAGATGCTTTGTCACCAGAATTACTGGAGAATGTCCAACAGCAGCACGGCTGAGAAACCCCGGATTAACGCTCTAATTTACCCCCATTTAAGCGAGTTCAGTAAACAGCGATTAGCAATTGGTACTTTTTGAAGTGTGGTGCTGTAAAACAATATGACGTCTGGAAGCGGACCCATTCTGAGCCACACTGGCTCGTGTTTAAAGATGAGAGCAACATTTTAACGTCAGCTAGACGGACCGAACGGATGACGTTGCCAGAAGGTGATGAAAGGTGGTCTAAATTGGAAGCCCGGCTGGGGGTTTTCTACACAAATTCAGCCGAACAACTTGTCTGGTTCTGGTAGATTTATTTGTCAGATCGATTTTTTTTTTAAAGGCAGCGAGCGGTTCTCGGTCTGCCCGGAGGAACAACTGAACTGACATCGGGAAGAACATTACGTTTTGTACTGGTCGCTAAACTGGTCCCTAAACTGGTTGGCACGTTCTGCTTTGCCCTTTGATCTCGCACCCTTTAACCAGGACAAGACAGGGACTCCCAGAATGAGCACTATGGGAGAGTTTTTTGATCATCTAAGGAACAAATAATTATATAAATGTATCTTTGGCCTTAACGGCTTTTCAAAATAAACTTTTCACTTCACCAAAAAAAAATTCCAATTTTGACTTTCAATCAGTTTAATGGATACAGTGTTTTTCTTCAAAATGAACTTCTGTGTAGGTTTAACTTGTTTTTGGCCTTCCTTCCGCATCAACAATACTTAGGGAGTGCAAGGTTTGGGTTAGAATGGCGTATGTTTGGTGTGTTAAGTATTGCGTAACTAGCATTTAGTAGGTGAGCTAGCTCACCTGACAAAACTAAGCTCCTACGTTGACTTATTTTGGCCCAACGACGGTCTCCTCGCACAATGTGGACCTCCTCGCTGGTTGTCCTGTAATCTCCCAACTAGGTCCTCGGGATTCATGAACCCTTCTCCAGCAGCACCAATCCCCCCCCCCCTCAACTACCGCTCCGAGGCTATTAGCTATTAGCTCCACAGGTAGCAATCGGCTTGCCTGGACGAGGCATCGCATAGAAAGTGGCCCTAGAAACAGGTACCATGCTCTGAAAATAAATGTACTTAACATCACAATCTTCCACAAAGCGACACTCAAATGAGCTTTGAGTCACAAGTCGAGTGTTTTCCAGGGTCCAGCCGACACAAGACGGAGAACCCGTTTGACCTTCACTCATCTCCCCAACACCAGGAAATGCTAATAATTATTCAATGACGATGTTCCTCCAAAAACAGCGCGGATAATGTTTTATGGAACGAAGCCCCACACACTGACACGCCGCCGCACACACACAACAGCACGTGCCCACAGAGATGAGACAAAAGCACACAAACCGACGCGCACACTCAATCGCATTAAAAAACAATTAGGCCTCTCTGATTTGTGGGGGTTTTTTCTGTTTTTTTGCAACAACCAGTCGAGTCCAGCTGCTTCCCTGGGGGGGGGGGGCTGTGCAGAGCCGGAGGGAAAGTAAACACTCCTTCAAACGGGAGACAGAGAAGAAGAAGGAAGCCGGAGTGGAGGACAGAGTGAGTTAGTGGGGTTGGCGTCTCGAGTGTGTAATGGCAGTGGACTAAGCACTCATGTGTGGCGAGTTGTGGGGGTGGGGGCGGGGGCTACTGTTGCTGTACCCTCTCTAATTACGTTGCCAGGCAGGCTGACAGGCCGGCGAGGAGGATGCGAAGCCTCTGGGGAGACACGATCTTAAACACACTCACGCACAACAGTTTGTGCTTCACGATCGGTGATCTGTTCCAGAGCTCGGCGGCTTTTCTTTTGTTTTGGAGGCGACGGTAAAGCTGCATGTGGCTGGTATCAGGGCGCTTCAAAAATGAGCTTATTATGGGTCATTTCTCAGGATCACAATGCATTTACATTTTTTGTTTTCTTTATTTTAAGGCACCAATTTGTGTTGAAGTGCTAACTTGTAATTTGTGGAAATCAAAGTAAATCTGGGAGTCTAAAGCAATGTCAATATTTAAATGCACACTAGAGCTTCAATGAAAACTGTTAAAATGTGTTTTATTTCATCAAAACACAACCAGACTAATAGTTGTGAAAGATTGCCCTTAGAATAAAGGCAAATCACATATTTAAATGTTGATTGCTCTTTTGAGCTAAAACGCTCAAAATCAAGAGTTAGTTCCATTAGACTAATATGCCACCATATGCTGCCTTTTGATAAGTGTTTGGTTCCATAATCCAAATCTAAACCAATCGAAAAGAAGTGCACTTAACCAACTGGATACAACCCAAAAAAGAGAACATTAGAACAATGCCAAGAACGTCCTCTTCATCAAATATGCCAAACTTCTTCAAGTGTTGAATTTAGAAATAATAAGAGATGTAGAAAGAGCACATTTGAGTTCAATATGTTGCTTGTAAGTATTATATGTCGACCGCGGAAAGGTAGAACATTAGAAAAAGGAGGCTGAGGGTCAGTATTTTTATCTCTGTTCATGTGAGAATATATATATATATATGTAAGAGGGTTAAATGCTCCCTGGTTGCAGATTGCTTCACCTCTGTCGTTCTTGGCTCCGTCAGCAGGTGACTTGGAAGGGGATCCTCCCCCCCAATCAGTTACCCTTCACAGTGAAAGTCATCGGGCGGCGCCAGCTGGGCTCATTTCAGCGGTCGTCAAATCAAAGGAGGATAACGAAGGGAAGTCAGGGTGCAGAGAGAGACCTCGTCCTCCCCAAAACGAAGGATACAGGGGATTTAAAAAAAGCCCCCAAAGCTACTTGAGGGGCTTTCTCGCAATTATTTACATACAGCATGATGATGATGGTGGTGTTGGTGGTGGTAGTAGTGATGATGGTGATGATGATGATGGTGGTGGTGGTGTTGGTGATGATGATGTTGGAGGTGGTGGTGGTAGTAGTGATGATGGTGATGATGATGATGATGATGGTGGTGGTGGTGTTGGTGATGATGATGATGGTGAAAATGGTGGTGATGATGATGATGATGATGGTGGTTGTGGTGGTGATGATGATGGTGGTGGTATAGTGATGCTGATGATGATGATGATGATGATGATGATGATGGTGATGGTGATGATTGTGGTGGTGGTGTTAGTGGTGGTGATGATGCTGGTAGTGGTGATGCTGGTGGTGGTGATGATGATGGTGGTGGTATAGTGATGATGATGATGCTGGTGATGGTGGTGTTGGTGGTAGTGATGATGATGATGATGATGATGATGATGATGGTGGTTGTGGCGGTGGTGGTGATGATGATGGTGGTGGTATAGTGATGATGATGATGATGATGATGATGATGATGATGATGATGATGATGCTGGTGATGGTGGTGTTGGTGGTAGTGATGATGCTAGTGGTGAGGGTGGTGTTGGTGGTGGTGGTGATGATGATGATGTTGCTGGTGTTGCTGGTGGTGCCCTCCCTCTGGCTCATTCGCACTGTGCTTCATGATGAGGAGTCAAACCCCGGCTGCAGGGACAGAGGGAATTCGTACTGGAGGCTGATGGCGTTCATTTCAATCGCGGCCAATTTATTCCCCCAAGTCGTACAAACTGTGATCTAATAATGACAACGAGGGGAAATTGCTTCTCACCAGCTCTCTGTCACGCGGACCAACACTCACAAGCTCGTGTGTGCTTCTGCGTACGTGTGTGAGAAGCACGTCGGGGTCGTGTTAGCCGTCTTTGTGTAAATGTGTAACTTTAATCACATTTTGGGTTTCCAAAGATAGAGGGTGTGTGTGTGTGTGTGTGTGTGTGCGTGTGTGTCTGTGCGGCAGGCTTAAACTAATTCTTCTCACCATTATCATCATGAGACGGGGTGAGCAGAGCTGAGGAGGGATTACTGTCTTTGTCATCCTCTACATCACTTACTTTAATAAAACTTCAAGCCTGTGATTATGTTTCATATGCAAATAGCGGGATGCCGTGCGGATGAATTCGACCGAGTGAGACGAGGTGAACTCCGGCGAAGCCACGTGCACACGCCTGCAGAAGTACTTTTTGGTTAAAGTGAAAATGCTCCATTAAGTAGAACCGCGTGTGTGTGTGTGTGTTTGGCCCACGAGGAGACGAGCTTTAAATAAAAGAGGGACGATGCAGGGAAGGGTTTTAACATGTGTTTCCTCCATCAATTACAGGTATTGTAATGTGTGCAAGTAGTGAAACACATGCATCGACTGTAAAGGTGTCCAGTGTGAAGAAATGTCCCTTTCACAGCTGAATGAATCAAAAATGATGAGTGGCAGTAGAATGAAAATCAACAGTACTTCATCATCAAAGCGCTTTTATACTCCTGAAACGTCCTTTTGTCCAAAATAAGATTCATCAAAAGAAAATCTTCAAATGCCTGCGTTTAATTTCGCGTTCTGATTTTCTATCCAATGCTTTTCATCCTGAAGCGTTTTATGTCAGTCGGGGTAAAAAGACAAAAAAAAATCACTCAATTAGGTTCATAATAAACTTTAACAAACAAACAAATCCTATTTAAATTTGTATAAAATGTAAGGCTACAGTATAGACGACAGTGATTCCTTTTAAGGACTTCCTATTGCTACTTTAATATAGCATATTTAAAAACTATATCCAATATATTCAAATAAAAAATAATTAGGGAATTTTTTGGTTGACTTTCAGCTAAGTGACACACTTAGTGTTTGTCATTGGTACCAAAGTATATAAACGCGAGTTTAACTGCGATCTGCAAAGTGCTGTAACTACCTTCAGCTGGTGTATCACACTTTCTTCTGGAACATTAATAAAGAACTATCATTTGCACATAATGTAAAAATGTAGGCACTCATTAGATACACCTGTCAAATATATGCAGTCCACGGGAAAAAAAAATAATGGTATTTCCCACAACGTTAAAGTGAATTTTCTCTCTCCACCTCTTCACAAAAACTAAATCTCATGCTGCCAGAAACGTGTCTCGCACACTCCTCCGTCTCGTTGCTCACTCCTCTCCTCTGATGATTCCAAAAAATACCACAACCGTGTCAAGCCGACCCGCCTGAATCCGTCTTTCTGACGTGCCTCCTCCGTGGTCTGCCCTCGCGTGGGATTCAGAGTGACACTGTGTGTGACACCGCGTGTGTGTGACACCGTGTGTGTGTGTGTGTGTGTGTGTGTGTGTGTGTGTGGTTGTCTCATGCATGTCAAGGCCGGATCAGGTTGGCAAAGGGAATGTGTGTGTGTGTGTGTGCGGATGTGCGTGTCGTTGCCCTGACACGCCTCACATGGGGAGGCAGAGGACTACAGCAGATATGACAGTGCATGACTAAATGCCCCCCCCCCCCCCCCCCCCCCCCCCCGCCGACTGCTCCGATGAGGCAGGGCGGACGAGACAAAGCATGCGTGGGCGAGGGGAACGGGTGGAGCGCTGGGGGGGGGGGGGGGGGGGGGGTGTGGACAAATCTTCCACACTGGGGTGGGGGACACACACGACAAGGAGACTTTGTGTCCGGGGGGGGGGGGGGGGGGGGGGGGCTAAAAGGGGTTGACCTGGTGCTGAGAAACCACAGCTGTTGTTGGACAGTGAGCGTCGATGGACGCCCGCGCCTCTCCGCCCTCGAACATCTGGGGGCGATTCTTCTTCGGCGCGCTTCTCCATTCTTGATGGATGTTGGGAGGAAAAGGAACAAAAAGGGAAAAAAAGGAGCCGTTTGGCACTTTGTCGGATGGGCCTATTGTTGTTCACCAAGAGAGACCCAGAGAGACTTCCTCGCCTTTTCCACGTCGTCCTCTCCAGAGAAACCAGTTTGTTCCCTGCTCTCCCCCCCCCAAAAAATCAACTCGCCCGCCTTTTTGGGGAATTTGTTCTTCAAAAAGCTTCCCTGCTTCGCGCCGAGTCAAGTGGGGGCCGCTTTTGGGCAAACGCACATCGAACTAATCAGTCGCCTAATTTTAAGTTTCTTGCTGAAATTGGCTAATTATCCCAAAGGCCCAGTGGAGTCCTCAACCGGGCCGAGGATTCTGATTGGGAACCGGCGCATTCCAGTCATTCATAAAAAGGGCTTGATTGGCAAAAGAAGGAGAGGGGGGGGGGAGGGGGTGGATAAAACCAAATATCCTGTTGCTAATGGTTCAAGGTACTGAATGACACTAAAAGCCGAACACGGATCCTTTTTTTTTATGCTTACGGGTGGGAAATTACAGCGATGGATGTACTTTGCTTCTCAACTAGGTGGTATTTTATCCTCTGCACGGCTCTCTGCATGCATGAGTCAGAAATGAGTGCCGCTCGATGCACAGACGCGAGACGAGACAAAAAGCTCCCTGTGATTAACCTGAATGGACGCGCCGCTGTCCAATAAACGGCGAGCAGTTGACAAACTGAGTCACCACACTCCCACGGAGAGGGAAAAAAAAAGCGCTGAGCGGAACGTCGTCAGCACCCTTTTTTATTATTAAAAAGCGAAAGCGGGGATAACTTCATGTATTATTCAGTTTTGGTAGATAATGGAGGTTAAGTTTTTAGCAACGTTTGCTTTCATACATCATTTTATTCTTCCTTGGCGTCAAATGACACGATTTGATTTCCCTTATTCATTTTCCGCCGCCATCTCAATCTCATTAGCAGCGAGGCCGAGGCGCTGATGTTGCGCCGCACGCTAGGTCGCCGGTGGACGCCGCTTTGCCTTTAAAACTTTGCCGTTTTCCATGCGTGCATTTCGGTTTATTCATCATTTTGAAGCAGCCAATTATGCAAAAAAAAAAAAAAAAAACGAGCCAAAAAGCAACCTATTCAGCAGATTTCAAATGGCCTTTTCCCTGTCATCTCTCAGCGTCTGTTGTGCTCTTTGTGTAGTTTTGATAAATCAAGTAAAGCTACGGGCAATGCATCACTCTGTGTCGTCTGTCGGCGGGAAATGAATGGTTACTCTCAGCTTCACTCAGGGCTTTTGTATCCCGTACCCTCTGAGAAGGGCTTGGCGCAGGAGAGAGCTGCACAACAAAGAAAAATCAGATTAAGAGTCTCCTCCGAGAAATTCATCTGCAATATTAACATCTGATATGTGAAACACGGCTGCATGCATCAGGACAAAGTACACTTTAAATTTACCCAGGAACGTGCCACAGAGTCTGGGTGGGTAAGTGAAAGCAGGGGGAATGGAAATCAATAGAGATACAGGGGGAGGTGGGGGGGGGGGGGGGGGGGGGGGACAGATTCATGCAGTAATCTACTAAAAATAGATAAAAAAAACAACAGAGTAGATAAGTGCCAGGCGGCTCAGGGTGCAAATCTCCTCAGCCTTCTGAGTCTCTTTGCACCCTTCTTTAGGCCTTTAAATCCCTGACCATGCAGTGCCCCCCCCCCACCCTCCTTCCATCTTATCGGCAATTTCCACTCCCGTCCTTGGAAGGTCGCGCATCCTCCACAAACAACTCCTCTCCCCCTCCTACGGCACCGTCGCTAATCCGAGTGTCAACATTAGCCTCCGAGTGCTTGTCAAACACGTGAACGAAGCGCGCGCGACACGTATGTGAAAGGCACGCCTAGACGCACGCACTGGTGCACACGCGCTGGTGCACACGCGCTGACGCACAGACGGATCCGTCGACAGTGCGTCCAACATTAAGTGTGTGTGTGTGGGGGGGGGGGGGGGTGATGATACGTTACAATAACGGTCCACTTGGAAAATGCTTTTTGGGCTGCAATGCCGCCATTGACCACCGGGGGAAGATTCGATTCCCGCATGAGTAGCAGCCGGCCCTTTAGTGACCTCTCAAGCAGCTTTGTGGACCTGTGATAAGACACCAGCGTGTCGGCGTGCAATTTGACATTTAGAGTTGGCAACGTAGGATAACTAATTGGCATGCGAACATTTGCTATCGAGCACTAGGCGCAAGTGAGTACACCTGCGGCTGAATTAAAGCTATTTGGTCGGCAGGAATTTTGTAAGTATAAAGATCCATCTTGACTGCATGAAAAGCTAATGGATCCCAAAATCACAAGCACCGGTGCCAACTAATCGAGTATATCTCCCCGAATAAATGAAAACTTTGGCCGGTCTATGGCACAACATGCAAGGATCATCGTGGTAAATCGTAAAAATCCTGTGGAGACCATGAATGTCTGTATTTTCATTTCCATAACAATTCTACGGACAGTTGCTGAGAAAGATCGAGACCCTCTCAGGACATTCAAACTCCTCTGGGTTGATCCGGCTTGTTACATCCGCTGACAGGCTGCGCCATCAGAATGTGTAGCACGGCTTTACGTAACAGCTAATTATGCAAATGTATGATTCTCACAGAAGAGTCACAGCACCGATACAGTCGGCGCAATCTGTTACTCACATAACACCGGGGTCACCGGCGGGCCAGGCGATGTTTCCGCTTAAGCGATGGAGGTTCATACATATATTATAATGCACGTGGTTACATAATGTAGAAAGATAGCACCTATGCAGCAACGTGCTAACAGACGAACACCAGCAGAAACGATTGGGTATGTTTAAGCTATCATCAATCATCCATCACCATGATTCATTTGGGCGATTATTTGCACGGCCTTGTCATTTTGCAAGTGCTTCCATCATTTCAAGTGTTAAAAGTCCAGATAATTGTTATTTTTAAGAATACTCCTCGAAGCTTTAATAAAACATGACTTTCCAACCCGGGCAACGGGACCATAATACAAATTGCATCTACGTTTTTCCAGCTATTATACCGAGCACTTATACCATTTAACTTCCTCCTATACCAACAAATTAAACATACAGGGACACTGAATTAGTAAACTGCTTTAAAAAAAAAAGGGCATTGGTGCGTGTGTAAATACACACAATCAAATACAATCCAGACTGGTCGTTACACGCCTACAACAAACGCCTTTCATACCACGCATGCATAAAAATATGAGCACTAATGACCAGTTTCACCATCGCTGCAACGTGCAATTACCATCACAATTATTCCCCATTTCTTAGCTTTCTGCGGCAATGTGAAGAATCGGGTTTAATTAATAATTTGCTTGTGAGGAATTAATTGGAGGATGCGGCAGTCGCAGCTGTGCGAGACGTCCCTCCTGCCTGGCGTGGAGGGCGCAATTAAGCGATGATTGCCAGGGCTGCCGTGTTGAAATGTGACCCCCCCACCCCCCCCAAAAAAATTGGGTGGATGAGAGTTGGGGAAGTGACACTGACGGACAAATGGAGGGTTCATAGCTGCTGTCACGTTGTGTCTGCCACCGATCTGCTGGTCTTGCTGCTGAAGGATTTTATTTAAACGCACAAACAGTGCAGCCTTTTCAAATGTATTCATTCCAAGGATTTTTTTTTTTTTTTTTTTACAAAGTAAATGACAAAAAAAAAAAAAAAAAACTCACACTTTTCCCAGGAGAAGCAAAGGATTGGAAACGTGAGAATGGTGAAAACAAACAATGTCGGTTTGGATCTTTGAGGATTAGCGTTGTCAGGGGACGTCTGTCATCAGCTGAAATATGGCAGATCATTTTCTCTGGATCTTTGGTTTTTTTTTTTTTTTTGCAGATTCAAACAGGATTAAAGTCAACGTCCACAATTACCATAAATTAGCAAATGTCCCCGACGTGATGTTGGTGTGTTTCCCGCTCTTTCACGCTCACACACACTCAAATAAAGACCAGGGTTATGTTGCCAATTTCGTTTTTTTTTTTTTACACTTCCTGAATCCCGAATCCCTCCTTAATCCCCTCTTAGTGTTGCTTTATAGTCATAAAAATGCATTTTACAAGGCATGGGTGTTGGAAAAAGTTGCTATTACCCTGTAGATGAAGCCACATGTGTAAGCTGACTGCCCCCAAACATGAAAGGTGCATCACCTGATAAACAAAACCAGTGGTGCATCCACTTAGCTTGAGATGTTAGCTCATGTATAACCGTTAGCCGACCCCTGTTCAGCGGCATGTAGGACCAACAAGCTGCAACCATCGTTTAGTGAATGTTTGATGCTACATAGAAGCTTTCTAGTCACCTTTCACCCATTCACACGCACACACACACACACACACACACAATGCGTACCAACGTGCCCATGAGGATCGAAACTAATTCATTTTCACGCACACTCGCACACCGATCGGAGGCTCGGGAAGCAATTTGGGGTTCATTATTTTGGAAACTGGAGCAGACTGGAGAATCGAACCGTTGTTCTTTCTGGGAGAAGCTGTGCGTCCGACGTCGAGCTGTGAACGCCGCGTCTGGGCTTCACGCTATTTATGTGAAAGGGCGTCTCCTCGGCTATTTTTAAACCTCACAAAACTGTTTATCTGATTGCAGTAATCAGTCAAAAAAAATTATTGTTGATGAAAGATTTGTCTCTATATCTCTATAATCTCTATAATCTTCTTTGGGATACTGTTTTTTCCACTGGAGTTTCTTCCATTTTACAACATTTTAATGTCTTCTAATGAATTTAAGAACACATTTTTCTTTGTACCTTGTTGTTTAACATTTTCTAACCAAAAGATACAGCTCTAAATATATAAAATATGAAGTTTCTGAATTTGGAAAGGCCCAACTTGGTAATAACACATCCGGACATTTCTTCCACCAACGAACTGAGCATCAATATTGCACGAGCCTCCCGTGACCTCTGGCTGCAGATCACTGATTGCACACACGACATCATTTATTATTAGTGTCATCGCCATGAAAACAAACACACAATTCCATCAGATTTGTACTGAAGGCCAACGGCCAAAAACCCGCCGGCCTGTGCGCCGGTGACCTCGGGGGCCAAACACCGTGGTGATAACCGCGCAGGTTCCCGGGGTGTGTGTGGGGGGGGCGAGGGGACGCCCTCCATCCTCTAATCCACCTGAGGGTCGTGTGTTAAGATCAATCACACACCAGCGGGCCTCTTTGCGATCATTATACGAGCATAAAGGAATAAAAAAAAAACATAAAGGAAACAAAGCGAGGGGGGTGGGGGTGGGGTTGGGGTTGGGGGGGGGCTTTGAAGACGCCAGCGGCGGCGTCTGGTTGGACTGTTTACTTTTGCCATGGAAACTTGAAGGGATTACGCGGCGGTCCAGAGTCTCCTCTGTAATCCTTTAAAGAGGACGACAAACACCTGAGGCACGACGCCAAAGTCCCCGAAGACGCACAACGCTGACAGAAGGAAAAAAAAAAAAAAAAGTAATTTTACATCTCATCATCCTCATTGACGAGTTTTTTTTCTTCTCGACTCAAGGTCGAACTCCTTCCCAGTTGGGAGGGGGGGGGGGACGAGGAGCTGTCAGGTTTCAGGGCCGTGATTGGAGAAACAACATGTCAAGTCTTGGGAAGTGATTTTCGTGAAGTCATTGTTTGCTTCCCTGAATCTCAGAGTGAAACAACGCATCGCAAGTCGTTTGACGGAGAAATAATTTCTCTCCTCCGTCCCCAAAGCGTATTTTGTAACGTTCCTCCGTATTTAATGAGACAAATGTTTTTTTCGCCGCCGGGTGAAACCCGATGTGCTCATCTGTCCGCCGCCGCTGCCACATCAAAAAGAAAAGTTCCCTTTGTGCGCATCCATCACTCACCCTTTTCGCGATTTCTCCCATGTTTCCCTTCAAGTGGCTCGATTTATGGATCCGGATGAGGCCGTCCACCCAAACAGCTTCAGGCACAATCAAGGAAGTGCACTCAGCTTCTTTTTTTTTTTTTTTTTTATCCCCTTTGCTGGAGGTGGAAGTAGCTGTTCTCTCTCTGCACTCTCCTCAGCACCAAATTAAGGTAAAAGTAAGGGGGTTGAGGCCCCTGATTCAATTTTGTAGGGAAAAAGTGGAGCGACATTCGCTGAGTCCTCTTGACCCCTGAAGGTCACCTGGAATGCTTCGTGCAATGTCGTCTCACGTCAGCGACCCGTCTCCACTGAGCGTGGCAGCTCTGCGCCGCTGCGGGACAACGGCCTGCCAGAAGCCAATGTCAACCTGCCCCACTGTAGGTGAAAACAACAATCTGTTCTTCTTTTCTTTTTCTTTTTTTTTTTCCATGAAAAAAAAAAAAACATGCACACACGAAGGGCCCCCAAAGCTCCAAGCTGCCCGCCGGCCGGACGGAACCTCAGCGAAATGGAGGATGATCAACTTTTAATTTGCCATAAATTCGTTGCAATAAAAGTGCTCAAAATGAGAAAGATTGACACATCCATCCGTCATCTATGCTGGACGTTGACCGTCCCTTCAGTCTCCCACTTAAATATCCGATTTACTTGGATAATCTGATTTTTTTTTGTTGCTCTTTCACCACTATGACGTCCACATGGCGGAGCGTCTCCTTTTGTTTCCTTCTCCCTTCCAAACGAATCGCACATTTACATTTTCTTCACATCTGTGACTGTTAGATTTAACACGGCTTGTTGTTGGTCTGGTTTTGGTGAAGTCTGCAAAGATTTGAAAGCCTTGTGAAAACAAATTAAAAGAGTGTGATTTGTAATTAGAGCAAACAGATGGTGCTTTGGGAGATCGGTGGTCTATCACTATTCACTTACTTTCTTTTTTTGTTTCTCCTATTATTATTTTTTTGTCAAACATGCATAAAACGCTTCGATTGTGTCCCCCTGTGTCACGTATTGCCTCCACTGGAAAAGACCCAAACGCAGATTTGTTAGTCACCATGTATTTTATTCGTGAAAAAGAGGCACCGGACTAGGAGGTGACGGGGTGGTGACGGCGGTCCCGGATTCCAGAGGTGGGGAAAAACAGTGAGCGGGATTCCCGGGGAGGTGCGTGGGCCATGCGGCCCGTTCAGGTGCCTGGGTGAAAAGAGGAAGACAGGACACTGGTTAGTTTTAGAACAGCGGCCTCTGACTTCTTGCTGTTCTTCGACCTGAGTTGTCGGTCTGACTCACAAACAAGACTAACAATCCGGCGGGGAAGAGGCTTCGGGGCCGCTCCTAAATACCTCCCCTGATTGGAAGGCAGCAACAGGTGGGTGATTGTGGATGAGACGCAGCTGGGCCCTGCTCTCACCTCCGTGCTGACGTCCGGCCCCCTCGAGTGCTGGTTGGTGCCAACACACCGACGCCTCCTGAGGGTGGCGACCTGACAGTACCCCCTCTCCGACGGGTGTCTCCAGACACCCCACCAGGCCTGTCTGGCCGACGGCGATGGTAGTCCCTCACCATGACGGCGTCCAGGATCTGGTGGCGGGGAATCCAGCACCGCTCCTCTGGACCAAAACCCTCCCAATCCACTAGGTATTGGGTTCCCCGGCCCCGGCGTCTGGAGTCCAGAATCCTACGCACTGTGTAAGCCGGAGCACCGTCAATGATCCGTGGTGGGGGGGGTCGCGGGGGAGGGGGCAGGAGGGGGCTGAGGAGGACCGGTTTAAGACGGGACACGTGGAAAGTGGGGTGAACACGAAGGGACCTAGGTAACTTCAATCGGACCGCAACCGGGTTGATGACCCCTTCAATTACGAACGGGCCAATGAATCTCTGAGACAGTTTTCTAGACTCCGTCCTCAGTGGAAGGTCTTTAGTGGACAGCCAGACCTTGTCACCTACTTTGTAGGTCGGGGCGGCCGTCCGGTGGCGGTTGGCATGCCGTTGGTAATGCTCAGAGGAGCGGAGCAAGGCCGCGCGGACTCGATGCCAGGTTCGGTGACAGCGACGGATGTGACTGTGTACGGAGGGCACGGCGATGTCTCTCTCCTGGGATGGGAAAAGGGGAGGTTGATAGCCGTACAAACATTGAAAAGGGGACATACCTGTTGCGGAAGAGGGCAAGGTGTTGTGCGCATATTCTGCCCAGTAGATTTGGGAGGCCCAGGACCCGGGATTAGCAGACACTAGACATCGAAGAGATATCTCCAGTTTCTGGTTAGCTCTCTCTGCCTGACCATTGGTCTGTGGATGGTATCCCGAGCACAGACTGACTGTGGCCCCAATGGCCCTACAGAAGGCTCTCCAGACAGCCGAGGAAAATTGGGGCCCCCGGTCCGAGACCAGGTCACAAGGCAACCCATGTATGCGAAACACCTCCTTGACAAGGATAGAGGCCGTCTCCTTTGCTGACGGGAGCTTGGGGAGTGGAACGAAATGGGCATACTTGCTGAAACGATCAACCACGGTGAGTACAACTGTGTTACCTTCTGACGGGGGTAGTCCGGTCACGAAGTCCAGTGCCAAATGAGACCATGGGCGTCGTGGTATGGGCAGGGGGCGTAAAAATCCGACGCTAGGTCTATTAGATACCTTATTTTGTGCGCACACTTGGCAAGCTGCGACGTATCCCTTTGTGTCGTCAGCCATGGTTGGCCACCAGAACCGTCTCCTTAGAAATGCCATGGTCCGAGCCACTCCGGGATGGCACGTCAGCCTTGAGCCATGAGCCCACTGCAGGACATTAGTTCTCACATTATCTGGCACAAATAGCCGGCCCGGAGGCCCATTACCTGGCCCCGGGTTGACTCTGAGGGCAGAGGTTACCTCGTCTTCTATTCTCCACAGGGCTGCCCCGACCAAGCAGTGTTTGGGGACGATGGTGTCCGGCTCTCGCCCCTCCTCCTCTCTGGAAAACACTCTAGATAGGGCGTCTGGTTTGGTGTTACGTGATCCAGGTCTGTAAGTCAGGGAGAAGGAAAAACGTCCAAAAAACAGGGCCCACCTGGCTTGACGTGAGTTGAGGCGTTTCGCTGACCGGATGTACTCGAGATTCTTGTGATCTGTCCAAACCACAAACGGTAGTTCCGCACCCTCCAACCAATGACGCCATTCCTCTAGGGCGACCTTGACGGCCAGTAGCTCACGGTTGCCCACATCGTAATTGCGCTCGGCCGGGGACAACCGACGCGACAAGTAAGCACAGGGGTGGAGCTTACCGTCCGTCGCGGTGCGTTGGGATAACACCGCTCCCAGCCCCACGTCAGAGGCATCCACCTCGACAACAAACTGCCGGCACGGATCAGGTTGGGCAAGGATGGGAGCAGACGTGAACCGCCTCTTGAGTTCCCCAAACGCCCCCTCTGCTTCTGGGGTCCACACGTAGGGTTTGCTACAGGAGGTAAGTGCAGTAAGGGGAGCGGCGACACTACTGTAATCCCGAATAAACCGTCGGTAAAAGTTAGCAAACCCTAAGAACCTCTGAAGTTGCTTTCTCGTGTCGGGCCTAGGCCATCCAAGTACTGCCTCCACCTTAGCTGGATCCATCCTCACCTGTCCCTCAGAAATGACGTAGCCCAGGAATGAAACAGTGTCGGCATGAAATTCACATTTCTCCGCTTTGGCATATAATTTGTTCTCCAGGAGACGTTGTAGCACCAGGCGGACATGTTGAATGTGTTCGGTGGGGTCTCTAGAAAATATGAGGATGTCATCAAGATACACAAATACGAAACGTCCCAACATGTCTCTGAGCACGTCGTTAACCAGCCCCTGAAATACCGCTGGGGCATTAGTCAATCCAAACGGCATGACTTGATATTCAAAATGCCCCAACGGTGTGTTAAATCCTGTCAACCACTCGTCTCCCTTACGAATTCTCACCAAGTGGTATGCATTACGCAAGTCTAACTTAGTGAAGATTGTGGACCCTTGAAGTGCATCAAAGGCCTCGTTCATGAGTGGTAACGGATACTTATTCTTGATGGTTATCTCGTTTAAACCGCGATAGTCAATACATGGCCGGAGGGAACCGTCCTTCTTGGTGACAAAAAAAAAACCTGCTCCCAATGGAGACGAAGAGGGACGGATGAGCTCGGCGGCGAGCGACTCCTTAATGTATTTCTCCATGGCTACCCGTTCCGGTTTAGAGATGCTGTACAGACGACTACTGGGGAACGTGGAACCAGACTTTAATTCAATCGCGCAGTCGTACGGGCGGTGAGGTGGAAGTGATGAGGCCCGATTCTTACTGAAAACCTCCCCCAGGTCATGGTAGTCAGTGGGGACGAGGGATAGGTCAGCCGCGCATTGGGTGGATCCCTGGCTGTTCTCTAGTCTCGGACTTGCAGACCGCAGGCAATGAGCATGACAAAATTTACTCCAGTTGGTTATCCTAGCCTCTGGCCAGTCGATTACCGGATTGTGTTTAACCAACCACGTAAGTCCTAGAACGATCGGAATCTTAGGGGAGGAAATAATTAACAGGCTGATCTCTTCCTGGTGGTTACCTGAAATAAATAGCTTAACGGGCTCGGTTCGGCTGGTGATCCTGGCCAGCAGCCTGCCGTCAAGAGTAGCAGCCTCAACAGCCCCCTCCAGAGGAGTGGTGTTGAGGCCCAGTTGTCTCACCACATCAGCATCAATAAAACTGTCGTCTGCCCCAGAATCGATTAAAACTTGAAATCGAAAAGACTGACCTTTTGTTGAGAGCGTGGCGTGCAGTGGTGCTCTGGGCCGGGGGTTGGGAGATATGGGTACTTGGCTCGCTAGTATTCTCTCCACATCTAGCGAGCCCTCCTGTTTGATGAGCGCCGAGGACAGGAGGAACGGTAGTGTCCTTGTAGCCCGCAGAAAAGACAGCTGTTGTTGTCAAACCGGCGCCGCCGCTCCTCTTCGTCAAGGTGATATCGGCCTAGTTGCATGGGCTCATGCTCGGGCCTCTCTTCATTGTTGGTCCCCGCTGGTGATCTGGCGTTGTACCTGGGAGGTCCCCCTCCAACAGCATATGAGGCTGCTACCCTTCGGGGGAGGGGTGACTCGCTGCGCCTCCTTTCTCTCTGTCGCTCCCGGCATCGGTTATCTACCCGAATCGCCAATTGAACCAGATCCTCTAAAGTCTCTGGTTCAGGGTATGAAACCAATTCGTCCTTGATCTGGCTACTTAATCCGTTATAAAAAACAGATTCTAAGGCCTCATCGTTCCATCCGCTTTCAACGGCTAGCGTCCGGAACTCAATGGCGTAGTCTGCGACGCCTCGGGTACCTTGCCGCAGCGCGTGTAGTCTCTTGGATGCGTCTCTGCCACGCACTGGGTGGTCAAATAATTTACGCATCTCTGAGGTGAACATTGGGTAGGTACTTGCCACATTACTCTGTGTCTCCCATACCGCTGAGGCCCACTCTAAGGCTTTTCCACGTAGCAGTCCAATCACAAAAGCAATCTTTGACCCGTCCGTGGCGAATGAAGTTGGTTGTTGGTCGAAGACCAACCCACATTGTAGTAGGAAGGCTCGACAGCTGCCGAGGTCGCCATCGTACCTCTCCGGGGTAGGAACCTGTGGCTCCCGATGGTAGGGAGGGACTGGCACTGGCGGTGTTTGAGCAGGATCTGGAGCCGGAGCCGGAGGACCAACCGGGGCGCTGAGTCGGTGTTGTATCCCGGCGACACTGGTTGAGAGCTCCTGTAGTCCCTTCATGATCTCCTGAAGTGCTAGGCTGTGTTGATCTAGCAGGGCTCCTTGATTGGTGACGGCCCCGCGGACAGATTGTAGATCTGCTGGGTCCATGTCTTTGGCCGGATTGTTCTGTCACGTATTGCCTCCACTGGAAAAGACCCAAACGCAGATTTGTTAGTCACCATGTATTTTATTCGTGAAAAAGAGGCACCGGACTAGGAGGTGACGGGGTGGTGACGGCGGTCCCGGATTCCAGAGGTGGGGAAAAACAGTGAGCGGGATTCCCGGGGAGGTGCGTGGGCCATGCGGCCCGTTCAGGTGCCTGGGTGAAAAGAGGAAGACAGGACACTGGTTAGTTTTAGAACAGCGGCCTCTGACTTCTTGCTGTTCTTCGACCTGAGTTGTCGGTCTGACTCACAAACAAGACTAACAATCCGGCGGGGAAGAGGCTTCGGGGCCGCTCCTAAATACCTCCCCTGATTGGAAGGCAGCAACAGGTGGGTGATTGTGGATGAGACGCAGCTGGGCCCTGCTCTCACCTCCGTGCTGACGTCCGGCCCCCTCGAGTGCTGGTTGGTGCCAACACACCGACGCCTCCTGAGGGTGGCGACCTGACACCCTGGATGCTGGATCTGCTCCTCAAACTCAATGAATAAACCACGAAGCAACATCTAGCTGGTTTAGTCGTTGTGGTCTAACTAGGAAATATAATGTAAAACTTTTCACACTCTTCAAAACGCGAGTGTGTTTGTGGTAAAATTTTTATAAAAGAGGTAATAATGTAGTAATACACTTGGTATTACCTGCAACCTACGATATCACTAACTAGTACTGAAATGAACATGTCACTACTAACCACAGTGTTACCTGAATACAACTTTAACTGTGTTTCCCCATTATATTACTCTTTATTCCTGGTTAATATAACCCAGGTGTTCCAGGTGTTAATACCAAGTTATTACTCACTAAGTTACGCCTTGCCATTATGTTACAGCTTAATTGTTACCTCTGAGTTTAAATACGTTTAAGAGAATTTAAAGGACTCCTAATCAAGGAGGGTCAGATGTTGATGGACCCGCATACGGCTGCTTTTTGCAAACAGTCTCAAGTGGATGGAGGAAATGTAATTGGATTCGTAGCAAATATTGTAACCTTCGCTGAGAAAAGAAGCTTTTCATGTAAAACATCAGTGGGGCAAGATTCTACTTTAAAGTAAAAACTACTTTTATCGTGCAGTTGTAGGTGACAGGAAGATGAATGATTTATAAGAGGGAGGGGGGAAAAAAGGGTGGCATTTCTTAAAAAGCAGCATCCGAAGGGATGAGCCAAGCATGTACGGCTGTAAAAAGAAAAAGTCCAACGAATCAAGACCTCCAACCCGAACGCCCCGGAGGAATGAAGTCAGGCGTGGAGAGGGAACCCGGCGCCGCTCCTCGTTTCCACGGCCCGCTGACGGATGGAAGTCAGCCGATTGTTGGACTCCTGACTGATTCGTCCAGGAATGTTGTGACACCTGCTTCTAATGGCATCTGTGTTCCGCCGGCATGAGACCTGAACGCGGTCTGACAGGAGCATATGTCTTCGTTGAGCCCGCATGACTCGGGCTCGCCGGGGCCACACTCACACTGGAGGTTGGGATGGAGAGGGAAGCTTCCTTTCTCCCAGGTCCAGGAGCTGCCCCCCCGCGTAGAGAAGCTCAGCATCCAGAGGACAATTCCTCACATGCTGGACGGCAGCAAGCACGACCACATCTGCCGCGGGGGGGGGTTTGTAGAGAAACTGATACGAACCGGAAGGTTTCGAGCTGAGGGAAATGTCGATTGAAAGAAAATTAATTCCATGACAAATGTCGAAATGTATAATACTTCAATCGAACTTTTCCCATGTTTGTGCTTTACGTCTAAGTTGTCCGATCGCAGATCAAAGGTCCCATTTGTTTTTCACTGGCGTGACATTTGAAAAGGACACATACAAGCAAGTCTGTGCTGATAACCGCGGTCCTCAGAGGAGAACCACTGACATCTGTGATCTTCTGACTTTTCCGCTGGTGTCCAAATTCTCCTCCACCTTTGAAGCTGCAGGAGAGAGCCGAAGGTATTGATATTTGGTTTATTTATTCATTACAAATTTGTTTAAAAGATCAAACAAGTCAATTTTCTTTTCCATGTTGGGGCGTTAAAATGGTCAAATGTCAAACAGGGGATTCGAGGTCCCGTTGTTCTCTGCACTTTCATTTTTATTTTTTTTTCTGCCACGGGAAGACGTGACATTTCAAGAAGCAGCAGAGAGGGAACAACACACACATCAAAGCCCCTCAGCTGTGAGGGGACGGCAGAAGAGGACGGACACAGATGATCAACGCGAGGGCGCAATCATTCATCAATTCCTTCAACAACAAAAAACATCCCTGTTTTTGCTGTTAAATGAGAGTCACTTTTTGTGTTTATAAAGAACAAGATGAAAAACTTTGAGAGAAAAAACGCCCACATGTGTCCCTTGGTTACCTTCATAGCGGTTACTGTAGCAACAGTCATGGAGTCTCATCAGTTATCGCGGCGGCAAACTTCCCATTGGCTGATTTAAACATGAGTGGAAAAAAAAAAAGTAGCAAAAAAGACGACAAAAGACAATCTACACAGATTACACAGATGTGCCGCTGTCAGTCGCTTCCGCCGGCGAGCAGACGATCCTCCACGCTGCGAAACGCTACGTTGCGTCTCCGTGTAGCGGATGGTCGTCAGGGAGAACTGCTCAAGCAGACAACGTGTGGACTGACGTTTGACAACCCGAAAAACAAGGTTTTTACGACAGGAAATTGGAATTTCTTCCTCCGTGGTAAAACTTTTTTTGGTATTGTGCTCTACAGTGAATCCCTCAATACATTTAGATGTTAGTGCAAGTGCCCTGTAATGTCTGATGATGTATTCACGGAATATTAATGAACTATACACAGACACCAGTATAATCTACCTGAGAATTCTCACTGCGCCGACGTTTTAATTAAAAACAACATCAATATTTAAACAATCTCGCTCGAAAAAGCGTGACGTGATTTTCAGAAACAGCTGCATCTGTCTCTCCGACGCTGAGGGCCATTAGTTCAATCCGACTGAAACACTCTCCTCTCTCTAAGTCACTCGTGTCAAAGCGCAGAGCGATGCCGCTGGCGTCCTCCATTTGACCTGAAATGACCAAGAAGGTCATTCTAGGTCCCCTCACACGAAGGCCTCTGCACGCCCTCGCTCTTGTCACAATATACGTCGGTGCCATGTGGCTACTTTTCTTACTCAAACCAAGAGTCCGGGGACTGAAAAACATTCCATCAATGTTTGTCTCATTCAAATTGATTTTCCAGGTCATATCGCTTTTTAAAGAGAGAGCCGCGGTTCCAAACATTTTTTTAAATCTCATTTCTTTCCCCGCCTTCGCCTGTACAATTCTCATTAATGTTCTATGATGTATTTGAGCTCCAGCTCAACACTTTTTCCCTTCTCTTCATCCGGAGAAGCTCCGCCCCCTCTCGCTCTCCTCCGCTTTCCCGCCGACTCAGCAAGGCGAGAATGAAATAACGCTGCTTCAATTCAGACGGCTCCTCCAATAACCAGATACAGTTCAAAGAGGGCTTAATCCGACCCGTCACTCAAGGAGGCCCGGCCCGGAGGCGCGTCGGGGGGGCTTTGATCGCTGCTCTGTCGATGGTTCCGATCGAATGTGGCAGGCTGCGCTAATGGCAGCATGCTAATGATAATTATCCTTTAAACGAAATATACAGGTTTCCAGGGGTCAAGTGCAAACAAAGGCATGGTAAAAAAAAAAAAAAAACGTTATAAATAGCAGTAATAAAAAACGTTCTAGCTGTGAGGAGCTGAACGGGAATGAAGTGATGCACTCTTGAGAAAAAGAGCTTTTCTAGAAGTCAAAACTCCAGTTTGGAGAGCAAAGAACTTTGTGAATAGCGGACAAATAAACCTGCAGAACAAAGCCGATGCTATTGGGGTCATGAACAGATCAGGGGGAATCAAGTATCTTTTAGAAAGTATTGTAAAGAAACTATTAGACTACAGATTCCTCTTTTATTGTGGGGACTGGTTCATTATCTAAACAGGCCGATTGTTGAAAGAAGGATGGAGAGTCTTTTCATTTGTAAAATATAATTTGCCTTAACCTTCAAACTCCGAAGGCGCAGGGATGAAGAGACCACCGGCAGGACAAAGGAGAGCCATCTGACCACTTGATTTAATTAACAATTCAAGTCAAACGGACTACGGACGTCTCCGAAAACCATTTAAACAAAACCATTAAGGGAGAAGTCCGTCAATAATGTAATCATCATGTGTTCATTCTGAAAGCATTTCATTGTGAGCACAGTGGAGCAGTGCTGCCTCAGTCTGTTTGTGCGCCGCGATGCGGTCTCCATCTTTTCTTTGTCTGCAAACGCCTCAAAACGGAAAAGTAAAGCTAAATCCATTAAGAGGAGGAGAAGAACACCTACGTGATGGATTCAAGTCCTGTGATGTCATCTGGGTTTTTTCTACCATTAACGCTTCTGTAGTCACAAAATTCAATTTGAATGTTGAACGTTATCGACATAATCCGAAAAGATTACAAAATTGGTGTCAAGTAAAATATGTCCTTGCATTGTGTCCTCGGCTCAACATTAGAAGATAAGGAGTAGAGCTGCTTTTAAATAATAAAAACCTAAGCATCTTTAGAGCGTTCCGGTAAAGGGAAGATGACGGTTCCACCAGTGCTCTGCAGATACGCAAAGCGAGAATATCGTAACAATAATGTCATTAGTTGGAATGCTTCAAGCATTCCAAGTATTGTTCTTCTTTTCTTTATTCCGCCATATTATTAGTTGGAATGCTTCAAGCATTCCAAGTATTGTTCTTCTAATTAGTTGGAATGCTTCAAGCATTCCAAGTATTGTTCTTCTAATCTTTATTCCGCCTTATTCATCTTCTTCATATTATTCTTCTATTTCTTCCGCCGCACCTTTCAACTCCTTCACACTTTCAGCTATTAAGACCATTCAAATATTAAAATGTTCAGCTCATTCAGGGGAGGGGTGCTATGACTTTTCAGCTTTTTAGCTCTTATAATTGAATTAATATAAATTAATATCTTCAACCTTTTTAACATGGTTTCCTAATGGATTAAATTTTCAAATCCTTTCAAAACTTCTTCAACTTTCAACTTTTTCAGCTTTTCCAATCTTTCAGCTAGAGACACCATTTAAACTTTAAAATGTTGACACAAGTCTTAACAATTTTATTAAAAAAACAGCTCGTTGATATCTATTATAGTTTTTTCATAATCACTAATTATGTTTCAGTAGTTTTGGGGTTTCTTTCGAATTTAGAGTGGAGTTTTCCGGATTGTCCCGCGATTTAGAGTGAGCGCCGTGTCAGGATTCAGTAAAAAAAAAAAGAGGCACTTTTATCTTTACGGCCACAATATTCACTTTTCAGCCTTCATTTAAAAAGAAAACATTAGCCGTGCTTGTGCTGGTTGGACTCGTATAAGTTTGGAATCTCAGAGTTATTTACTTTTTGCGTGAGGAGCCTGATTGTGAGACAAAGTCTGCCCCGAGCCCCATAAGCTTCCATACAAATCTGGCGACATTTTAAAAAAAAAACACAGCCGGTACACTTTTTGTAAACGGCTGTTTGAGCAGTTTTAAAACACATAGAGACATAAAAACTACACTCATGCGTTTGGTAGGGTCTTGGGTCTCTCAAAATGTCATTATTTTTTGGCTACCCCATATAGTTTTGCTCCAAGAAGCATTTGTTTGAGGTGTGGATTTTGTCTAAATCTCTTCACTCTCTTCACTGTGAGCTAATTAGCGACCAGCTGTTGATCGATGCCCATAAAGACGTAGCTCAGGGACGTGCAGGTTTAACCGTGGTTAGATAACGGTACGTATGGACGTGCAGGTTTAACCGTGGTTAGATAACTGTACGTATGGACGTGCAGGTTTAACCGTGGTTAGATAACGGTACGTATGGACGTGCGTGTCGTGAGTTGGGACGGAGACCCGGGATCAGCAGACCGTAAGTAATGTGGAGGCTGGACCGTAAGATATTTGAGACATGTGAGAGCCATAAGTACTAGAGTGCTAGCTAGCTATACTGCTAACGAGGCTACTCCCCGCTGGAGACTTAAACCGTGGGTGTGACGTTGTTCCTTCGGTGTTGTCATTAAGCTGCAGGCACGTGAGTTTATTTTCTTACGCGAGTGATACTATTAATAACCTTTTCGCGGACCGCAAGAAGGTCCGTAGGTTAATAAGCACGTCAAAAGTTACGGGGAGTGGCGTGACGTTGTTCCTTCGGGGATTGAGCTGCAGATACGTGAGTTTGTTTTCTTACGCGAATGACAGGAGATCGTTTGGTCTTTATTTTACGCAACAAAGCGTCAACTTAATATACTATTAATAACCTTCATCGGACCGCAAGAAGGTCCGTCAGTTAATAAGCACGTCAAAAGTTACGGTGGACCAGCCGGGGTTAGGGGGGAGGAGGGGGTCCGCTGGTGGGCGAAACTGCGCACTGAGGAGTGAACAATTGTAATCGAGATGGGGGCTGTAGTATTTGTGTGTGTGTCCACTAACATTTAATTGTCCAAGTGAAACACGTAGTACTTATTTTAGTCATTGGCGCTGTATGCGTCCATCTTTATTTCACAAAACCGCGCATCTCTATGACATCATCAAGACATGACGGTTAACTTATCCTGAAGTATCCAGGGGCGTTTTTGATGTGATGGGACCGCCACAAAGCTCTTGGTAATTTCTACACTATTTGCAAAATGTTTTTATATTTTATTTTGACTTGTTGCCAGGATCTTCTCCTGTCTTGTTTATTCTGTGCACATGGGCAGGTGCCACTGTGTATGGTAGGTTGTGTCATCAGTATATTAATGGGTGAGAGATGTCATCTAGTATTAAAGCGCTTTGAGCAGTCAGAATACTAGAAAAGCGGTGTACAAGTCCATTTACCAAGTTCATTTAGTTTGAATGAAAAAGATTCAGCAATGTTTAGAAGTAATTTAAGCATTTATTAGTTCTGTATTTTGTCAAATTCATAGAAGCTTCCCCCATTTCTGTTTTTTGCAATTGTTTCAAGTTGATTTCAGCTTTTCTCATTTCTGTATTTTCAGCAATTTTTAAATGTATTTCAGCCTTTTCTATTTCAGCAATGTTTAGAATAATTTCAGCGTGTTGCATTTTAAGCAACTTTTTGAAATTAATTTCAGCTTTTATTATTTCTGTGATTTCAAATTCATAGAAGCTTCTCCCATTTCAGTTTTTGTGCAATTGTTTCAAGTTCATTTCAGCTTTTCTCATTTCTGTATTTTCAGCCATTTTTAAATGTATTTCAGCTTGTTTCATTTCTGTACTTTAAGCAACTTTTTGAAATTAATTTCAGCTTTTTGCATTCCAACGCATTTTCAGCAGGAAATGCATTTTCTAGTCTTTATTCAACTTATTCAATTTTTTAATCTTATTCTTCTATTTCTTCCGCCGCACCTTTCAACTCCTTCACACTTTCAGCTATTAAGACCATTCAAATATTAAAATATTCAGCTCCTTCAGGAGAGGTGTGCTATGACTTTTCAGCTTTTTAGCTCTTATAATTGAATTAATATAAATTAAAAACATCAACCTTTTTTAACATGGTTTCCAATGGATTACATTTTCAAATCCTCTCAAAACTTGTTCAACTTTCAACTTTTTTAGCTCTTCCAATCTTTCAGCTAGAGACACCATTTAAACTTTAAAATGGTGACACAAGTCTTAACAATTATTTAAAAAAAACAGCTTGTTGATATCTATTATACTTTTTTCATAATCACTAATTATGTTTCATTAGTTTTGGGGTCCTTTTTGAATTTAGAGTGGGCGCTAGAGTGCAGACAAAGTCGGAAGACAAGAGAGGGTCCATGTTTTGTAAACTGCTCGTAGAGCAGTTTTAAAACACATAGAGACATAAAAACTAGACTCAAACGTTCGGTAGAGTCTTGTGTCTCTCAAAATGTCATTATTTTTTGGCTACTCCAAATAGTTTTGCTCCAGGAAGCATTTGTTTGAGGTGTTGGTTTTCTGTAAATCACCGCCTGTCTGTGAGCAGCTTCTCCGTCGCCATGGATACTCCACTCTGTCAGTTGGTCTCACCCAGCTGAACCATAACGGCTGATTAGTGTCGTCACGTGACACAGCTATTCTTTCAACCAGGGTTCGTACAGTCATGGAAAAAAATAACAATACGGACATGTTTCTTTATATACAGCCCCTGAGATTACTTTGGGATGTCAATCTGAAGTTCCACACCCAATAGCGCCCCTGAACTTGGCCATAGGTCCGGCCAATCATTGACCAGGAAGTTGGTGTGCAGGCGAACGGAGAGTGCGGAGGGGGCGGGACGAGGGAGAGACTAAGAGCGATGAGCAATGGCGGATACGATGGCAGATGCGTCTGCTAATCGCAAGTTTAGCTTCAAGTTAAGTTCAGGGTCCGTGTCGAGGAAGAATGACATGGACGTGCGTGTCGTGAGTGGGTACGGTGACCCGGGATGAGCAGACCGTAAGTTATGTGGAGGCAGGACGGTTAGATATTTGGGACATGGGAGAGCGATACGTGCTAGCTAGTTATACTGCTAACGAGGCTACTCCCCTTCTGCTGGGGTGTGACGTTGTTCCTTCGGTGTTTTCATTAAGCTGCAGGCACGTGAGTTTATTTTCTTACGCGAGTGATACTATTAATAACCTTTTCACGGTCCGCAAGAAGGTCCGTAGGTTAATAAGCACGTCAAAAGTTACAGGGGAGGGGCGTGACGTTGTTCGGTGATTGAGCTGCAGGCACGTGAGTTTATTTTCTTACGTGGTGTGATACTATTAATAAACTTTTCGCGGACCGCAAGACGGTCCGTCGGTTAATAAGCACGTCGAAAGTTACGGGGGACCCCGGACGAGCGGACCGTAAGTAATGTGGAGGCAGGACGGTTAGGTATTTCAAACATGGGAGAGAGATGAGCGCTAGCTAGCTTAACTGCTAACGAGGCTACTCCCCGTATGCTGGACTTAAACCGGGGGCGTGACGTTCCTTCGGTGTTGTTATTAAGCTGCTGGCGGAGCCCGGGAAGTACACCTGTGATTGAGGAAGCGCAACGGTAGGATGTTAGCCGCTAGTTAAGTGTTTAGCTGACTTTAGGAACTTTATTAGCTCGTCTCCAACGCTGAAGGCTTCACCGCGCCAGCGAATAACGACGGCCAGCCGCCTCACCTCTACAGCCCGTGATGTGCCAGCAGCACGCATGCTTTCTCTCCCTCCCTCTCCCACGCCACTACCCGACGTGAGTAATATCCTGCCACACGTGAATCCACCTTGTCCACGAACAGCAACGTGATCAGCTGATCGTGGCTCCTTTTTTTACGTCTACGTTATGGGTAGTTTTGAATGCTGTGATTACTTGTTTGCTGCATTCAGTGTTACAGTACAGTGTTAAGCTTGGCCTGTCGTTTACTGCATCTATGGCTATATGTTGCTAATGACATTACCACGCAGTGGAATTAATGTACGTTGTTACGGGGAATTTATTTGTTTTGTTCTGGTTACTGAGCCCCCTTCAGTTAGAATAACTCCCCCTTGAGTAAGACTGGTGTTTCCCTGTTAAAGCATGGTCATGAACAAGGGGAAATGTTTCAGTATGAAATAATTGTTCTAAAATTCTCTAATTAAATCATACTTTGAAATTTATCTTTCTATATGGTTGGTTCGACCTGCTACATAACTATACTATAACGAGTCTTCATACGTTTTAATGTGGTGTCAGAGACTGATGTTGTTCACCGGTTACGTCTGTTTGAGGACAGAGTTTAGTTTTATAACTAGTATATAACTAAACCGTATATTACTACAGAGAATGTATTTTTTAATTCTCAGCTTTTCCTATTTCTATTATTTCAGCAACGTTTAAATTAATTTCAGCTTTTATTTCTGTGTTTTCAGCCATTTTTAAATGTATTTCAGCTTTTTCCATTCTTTCAGCAATGTTAAGAATAATTTCAGCTTGTTTCATTTCTGTACTTTAAGCAACTTTATGAAATTAATTTCAGCTTTCTGCATTCCAACGCATTTTCAGCAGGAAATGCATTTTCTAGTTAGTTGGAATGCTTCAAGCATTCCAAGTATTGTTCTTCTAATCTTTATTCCGCCTTATTCATCTTCTTCATATTATTCTTCTATTTCTTCCGCCGCACCTTTCAACTCCTTCACACTTTCAGCTATTAAGACCATTCAAATATTAAAATGTTCAGCTCATTCAGGGGAGGGGTGCTATGACTTTTCAGCTTTTTAGCTCTTATAATTGAATTAATATAAATTAATATCTTCAACCTTTTTAACATGGTTTCCTAATGGATTAAATTTTCAAATCCTTTCAAAACTTCTTCAACTTTCAACTTTTTCAGCTTTTCCAATCTTTCAGCTAGAGACACCATTTAAACTTTAAAATGTTGACACAAGTCTTAACAATTTCCTAAAAAAAACAGCTTGTTGATATCTATTATAGTTTTTTCATAACCACTCATTATGTTTCACTAGTTTTGGGGTCCTTTTCGAATTTAGAGTGAGCGCTAGAGTGCGGGCAAAGTCGGAAGACAAGAGAGGGTCCATGTTTTGTAAACTGTTGGTAGAGCAGTTTTAAAAGACATAAAGACATAAAAACTACACTCAAACGTTCGGTAGAGTCTTGTGTCGCTCAAAATGTAATTATTTTTTGGCTACTCCAAATAGTTTTGCTCCAGGAAGCATTTGTTTGAGGTGTGGGTTCTCGGTAACTGTCTGTGAGCTAAGTGCACCTTGCTCCGTTGCCGCGCCAACGAGCTGGGGCTCTTTCTGTGACTCACAGCTGATCCTAATTAGCTGATTAGTGCAGCCTGACATGACCTCCTTCTCTCCACCTTCTCTCATCATTTCAAACCCCCATGGAGGGAGTTCTTACTGTAATGTTTGATGAGGCCTATTAAATAATATATACTGTCTCTCAACCCCCCCACCCACTCACCCAATACCATCATTTCAAAATAAAAGCTGCAATGATTATCTGTAATTTAAACATGAAGCTTATGATACAGCTGTTTCGTTGAATACTTATTGCGCTTTCAAATAGTACTACAACCACTACTAATATTTCTAGTACTTCTAGTAGTACTTCTAGTATTTAAACTGGTATTATTACTAAAATACTTTTACTACTAGTATTTCAACCCAATGGAGGGAATTCTTACTGTAATGTTTGATGAGGCCTATTAAATAATATATACTGTCTCTCAACCCCCCACCCCGCCACCCACTCACCCAATACCATCATTTCAAAATAAAAAGCTGCAGTGATTATGTTATTTAAACATAAAGCTTAGGATTCAGCTGTTTCGTTGAATACTTATTGCGCTTTCAAATAGTACTACAACCACTACTAGAATGTCTAGTACTTCTAGTAGTACTTCTAGTATTTCAACTGGTATTATTACTAAAATACTTTTACTACTAGTATTTCAACCCAATGGAGGGAATTCTTACTGTAATGTTTGATGAGGCCTATTAAATAATATATACTGTCTCTCAACCCCTGCACCTACTCACCCACTCCCCCAATACCATCATTTCAAAATAAAAGCTGCAATGATTATCTAATTTAGCCATGAAGCTTAGGATGAAGCTGTTTTGTTAAATACGTATTGCTCTTTCAAATAGTACTACAACCACTACTAGAATGTCTAGTACTTCTAGTAGTACTTCTAGTATTTCAACTGGTATTATTACTAAAATACTTTTACTACTAGTATTTCAACCCAATGGAGGGAATTCTTACTGTAATGTTTGATGAGGCCTATTAAATAATATATACTGTCTCTCAACCCCTGCACCTACTCACCCACTCCCCCAATACCATCATTTCAAAATAAAAGCTGCAATGATTATCTAATTTAGCCATGAAGCTTAGGATGAAGCTGTTTTGTTAAATACGTATTGCTCTTTCAAATAGTACTACAACCACTACTAGAATGTCTAGTACTTCTAGTAGTACTTCTAGTATTTCAACTGGTATTATTACTAAAATACTTTTACTACTAATATTTCAACCCAATGGAGGGAATTCTTACTGTAATGTTTGATGAGGCCTATTAAATAATATATACTGTCTCTCAACCCCTGCACCTACTCACCCACTCCCCCAATACCATCATTTCAAAATAAAAGCTGCAATGATTATCTAATTTAGCCATGAAGCTTAGGATGAAGCTGTTTTGTTAAATACGTATTGCTCTTTCAAATAGTACTACAACCACTACTAGAATGTCTAGTACTTCTAGTAGTACTTCTAGTATTTCAACTGGTATTATTACTAAAATACTTTTACTACTAGTATTTCAACCCAATGGAGGGAATTCTTACTGTAATGTTTGATGAGGCCTATTAAATAATATATACTGTCTCTCAACCCCTGCACCTACTCACCCACTCCCCCAATACCATCATTTCAAAATAAAAGCTGCAATGATTATCTAATTTAGCCATGAAGCTTAGGATGAAGCTGTTTTGTTAAATACGTATTGCTCTTTCAAATAGTACTACAACCACTACTAGAATGTCTAGTACTTCTAGTAGTACTTCTAGTATTTCAACTGGTATTATTACTAAAATACTTTTACTACTAGTATTTCAACCCAATGGAGGGAATTCTTACTGTAATGTTTGATGAGGCCTATTAAATAATATATACTGTCTCTCAACCCCTGCACCTACTCACCCACTCCCCCAATACCATCATTTCAAAATAAAAGCTGCAATGATTATCTAATTTAGCCATGAAGCTTAGGATGAAGCTGTTTTGTTAAATACGTATTGCTCTTTCAAATAGTACTACAACCACTACTAATATTTCTAGTACTTCTAGTATTTCAACTGGTAGTATTACTAAAATGACTTTTACTACTACTAATATTACTAGTACTACTAGTATTTCAACCCCAATGGTGGGAATTCTTACTGTAATGTTTGATGAGGGCCATCAATTAATAACTTTAGTTTTCTTAGCTTAGGGCGACTTTGGGTGAGTGGGGAGGGCGGCCGTCCTCCAATCAGAGGGTTGGCGGTCTGATCCCAGGCCCGGCTAACCTGTATGTCACTGTGTCCTTGGGCAAGACACTTGATCCCAGCATTGTTCCTCTAGCTGTGACTACACTGTGTGAATGTTAGTTACTGGTTGGGCAGGTGCCACTGTGTATGGTAGGTCCTGTCATTGGTGTGTGAATGGGTGAATGATGTTATGTAGTGTTAAGGTGCTTTGAGTGGTCAGAAGACTAGAAGAGCGCTGTACAAATCTATTTTACCAAGTCCATTTGGTTTGAATAACAAACAGTCTGTCTCTCAAACCCCCCCACCCAATACCATTATTTCAAAATAAAAGCCTCAATGATTATCTGTACCTCAACAATGGGTACACCACAATTGCTTTCAAATACTAGTGAAACTAGTACTTACTTCTTCTACTGCTGCTAGTACCACTAGTACCACAATTACAAAAAATGTATTTTTTAATTCTCAGCTTTTCCTATTTCTATTATTTCAGCTTTTATTATTTGTGTTTTCAAATTCATAGAAGCTTCTCCAATTTCTTTTTTTGCAATTCTTTCAAGTTCATTTCAGCTTTTCTCATTTCTGTAATTTCAGCAATTTTAAATGTATTTCAGCCTTTTCTATTTCAGCAATGTTTAGAAAATTTCTGTATTTTCAGCCATTTTTAAATGTATTTCAGCTTGTTTCAATTCTGTACTTTAAGCAACTTTTTCAAATTATTTTCAGCTTGCATTCCAACGCATTTTCAGCAGGAAATGCATTTTCTAGTTATTAGTTGGAATGCTTCAAGCATTCCAAGTATTGTTCTTCTAATCTTTATTCCGCCTTATTCATCTTCTTCATATTATTCTTCTATTTCTTCCGCCGCACCTTTCAACTCCTTCACACTTTCAGCTATTAAGACCATTCAAATATTAAAATGTTCAGCTCATTCAGGGGAGGGGTGCTATGACTTTTCAGCTTTTTAGCTCTTATAATTGAATTAATATAAATTAATATCTTCAACCTTTTTAACATGGTTTCCTAATGGATTAAATTTTCAAATCCTTTCAAAACTTCTTCAACTTTCAACTTTTTCAGCTTTTCCAATCTTTCAGCTAGAGACACCATTTAAACTTTAAAATGTTGACACAAGTCTTAACAATTTCCTAAAAAAAACAGCTTGTTGATATCTATTATAGTTTTTTCATAACCACTCATTATGTTTCACTAGTTTTGGGGTCCTTTTCGAATTTAGAGTGAGCGCTAGAGTGCGGGCAAAGTCGGAAGACAAGAGAGGGTCCATGTTTTGTAAACTGTTGGTAGAGCAGTTTTAAAAGACATAAAGACATAAAAACTACACTTAGCCGCTAGTTAAGTGTTTAGCTGACTTTAGGAACTTTATTAGCTCGTCTCCAACGCTGAAGGCTTCACCGCGCCAGCGAATAACGACGGCCAGCCGCCTCACCTCTACAGCCCGTGATGTGCCAGCAGCACGCATGCTTTCTCTCCCTCCCTCTCCCACGCCACTACCCGACGTGAGTAATATCCTGCCACACGTGAATCCACCTTGTCCACGAACAGCAACGTGATCAGCTGATCGTGGCTCCTTTTTTTACGTCTACGTTATGGGTAGTTTTGAATGCTGTGATTACTTGTTTGCTGCATTCAGTGTTACAGTACAGTGTTAAGCTTGGCCTGTCGTTTACTGCATCTATGGCTATATGTTGCTAATGACATTACCACGCAGTGGAATTAATGTACGTTGTTACGGGGAATTTATTTGTTTTGTTCTGGTTACTGAGCCCCCTTCAGTTAGAATAACTCCCCCTTGAGTAAGACTGGTGTTTCCCTGTTAAAGCATGGTCATGAACAAGGGGAAATGTTTCAGTATGAAATAATTGTTCTAAAATTCTCTAATTAAATCATACTTTGAAATTTAACTTTCTATATGGTTGGTTCGACCTGCTACATAACTATACTATAACGAGTCTTCATACGTTTTAATGTGGTGTCAGAGACTGATGTTGTTCACCGGTTACGTCTGTTTGAGGACAGAGTTTAGTTTTATAACTAGTATATAACTAAACCGTATATTACTACAGAGAATGTATTTTTTAATTCTCAGCTTTTCCTATTTCTATTATTTCAGCAACGTTTAAATTAATTTCAGCTTTTATTTCTGTGTTTTCAAATTCATAGAAGCTTCTCCCATTTTTGTTTTTTTGCAATTGTTTCAAGTTGATTTCAGCTTTTCTCATTTCTGTATTTTCAGCCATTTTAAAATGTATTTCAGCTTTTTCTATTCTTTCAGCAATATTTAGAATAATTTCAGCTTGTTTCATTTCTGTACTTTAAGCAACTTTTTGAAATTAACTTCAGCTTTTTGCATTCCAACGCATTTTCAGCAGGAAATGCATTTTCTAGTTCTTCTATTTCTTCCGCCGCACCTTTCAACTCCTTCACACTTTCAGCTATTAAGACCATTCAAATATTAAAATGTTCAGCTCATTCAGGGGAGGGGTGCTATGACTTTTCAGCTTTTTAGCTCTTATAATTGAATTAATATAAATTAATATCTTCAACCTTTTTAACATGGTTTCCTAATGGATTAAATTTTCAAATCCTTTCAAAACTTCTTCAACTTTCAACTTTTTCAGCTTTTCCAATCTTTCAGCTAGAGACACCATTTAAACTTTAAAATGTTGACACAAGTCTTAACAATTTTATTAAAAAAACAGCTCGTTGATATCTATTATAGTTTTTTCATAATCACTAATTATGTTTCATTAGTTTTGGGGTTTCTTTCGAATTTAGAGTGGAGTTTTCCGGATTGTCCCGCGATTTAGAGTGAGCGCCGTGTCAGGATTCAGTAAAAAAAAAAGAGGCACTTTTCTCTTTACGGCCACAATATTCACTTTTCAGCCTTCATTTAAAAAGAAAACATTAGCCGTGCTTGTGCTGGTTGGACTCGTATAAGTTTGGAATGTCAGAGTTATTTACTTTTTGCGTGAGGAGCCTGGTTGTGAGACAAAGTCTGCCCCGAGCCCCATACGCTTCCATACAAATCTGCCGACATTTAAAAAAAAAAAACACAGCCGGTACACTTTTTGTAAACGGCTGTTTGAGCAGTTTTAAAACACATAGAGACATAAAAACTACACTCAAACGTTCGGTAGAGTCTTGTGTCTCTCAAAATGTCATTATTTTTTGGCTACTCCAAATAGTTTTGCTCCAGGAAGCATTTGTTTGAGGTGTGGATTTTGTCTAAATCTCTTCACTCTCTTCACTGCGAGCTAATTAGCGATCAGCTGTTGATCGATGGCCATAAAGACGCAGCTCAGGGACGTGCAGGTTTAACCGTGGTTAGATAACGGTACGTGTGGACGTGCGTGTCGTGAGTTGGGACGGAGACCCGGGATGAGCAGACCGTAAGTAATGTGGAGGCTGGACCGTAAGATATTTGAGACATGTGAGAGCCATAAGTACTAGATTGCTAGCTAGCTAAACTGCTAACGAGGCTACTCCCCGCTGGAGACTTAAACCGTGGTTGTGACGTTGTTCCTTCGGTGTTGTCATTAAGCTGCAGGCACGTGAGTTTATTTTTTTACGCGAGTGATACTATTAATAACCTTTTCGCGGACCGCAAGAAGGTCCGTAGGTTAATAAGCACGTCAAAAGTTACGGGGAGTGGCGTGACGTTGTTCCTTCGGTGATTGAGCTGCAGACACGTGAGTTTGTTTTCTTACGCGAATGACAGGAGATCGTTTGGTCTTTATTTTACGCAACAAAGCGTCAACCTAATATACTATTAATAACCTTCATCGGACCGCAAGAAGGTCCGTCAGTTAATAAGCAAGTCAAAAGTTACGGTGGGCCAGCCGGGGTTAGGGGGGGAGGAGGGGGTCCGCTGGTGGGCGAAACTGCGCACTGAGGAGTGAACAATTGTAATCGAGATGGGGGCTGTAGTATTTGTGTGTGTCCACTAACATTTAATTGTCCAAGTGAAACACTTAGTACTTATTTTAGTCATTGGCGCTGTATGCGTCCATCTTTATTTGACAAAACCGCGCATCTCTATGACATCATCAAGACATGACTGTTAACTTATCCGGAAGTATCCAGGGGCGTTTTTGATGGGACCGCCACAAAGCTCTTGGTAATTTCTACACTATTTGCAAAAAGATTTTTATATTTTATTTTGACTTGTTGCCAGGATCTTCTCCTGTCTTGTTTATTCTGTGCAAATGGGCAGGTGCCACTGTGTATGGTAGGTTGTGACATCAATGTATTAATGGGTGAGAGATGTCATCTAGTATTAAAGCGCTTTGAGTAGTCAGAAGACTAGCAAAGCGTTGTACACGTCCATTTACCAAGTTCATTTAGTTTGAATGAAAAAGATTCAGCAATGTTTAGAAGTAATTTAAGCTTTTATTAGTTCTGTATTTTGTCAAATTCATAGAAGCTTCCCCCATTTCTGTTTTTTCCAATTCTTTCAAGTTCATTTCAGCTTTTCAAATGTACTTCAGCTTTTTCTATTCTTTCAGCAATGTTTTGAATAATTTCAGCTTGTTGCATTTTAAGCAACTTTTTGAAATTAATTTCAGCTTTTATTATTTCTGTGATTTCAAATTCATAGAAGCTTCTCCCATTTCAGTTTTTTTGCAATTGTTTCAAGTTCATTTCAGCTTTTCTCATTTCTGTATTTTCAGCCATTTTTAAGTGTATTTCAGCTTTTTCTATTCTTTCAGCAATGTTTAGAATAATTTCAGCTGGTTTCATTTCTGTACTTTAAGCAACTTTTAGAAATTATTTTCAGCTTGCATTCCAACGCATTTTCAGCAGGAAATGCATTTTCTAGTTAGTTCTGTATTTTGTCAAATTCATAGAAGCTTCCCCCATTTCTGTTTTTTCCAATTCTTTCAAGTTCGTTTCAGCTTTTCTCATTTCTGTATTTTTAGCAATTTTTAAATGTATTTCAGCCTTTTTTATTTCAGCAATGTTTAGAATAATTTCAGCTTTTATTATTTCTGTGATATCAAATTCATAGAAGCTTCTCCCATTTCTGTTTTTTTGATATTCTTTCAAGTTCATTTCAGCTTTTCTCATTCATGTATTTCAGCTTTTTCTATTCTTTCAGCAATGTTTAAAATAATTTCAGCTTGTTGCATTTTAAGCAACTTTTTGAAATTAATTCCAGCTTTTATTATTTCTGTGATTTCAAATTCATAGAAGCTTCTCCCATTTCAGTTTTTTTTCAATTGTTTCAAGTTCATTTCAGCTTTACTCATTTCTGTATTTTCAGCCATTTTAAAATGTATTTCAGCTTTTTCTATTCTTTCAGCAATATTTAGAATAATTTCAGCTTGTTTCATTTCTGTACTTTAAGCAACTTTTTGAAATTAACTTCAGCTTTTTGCATTCCAACGCATTTTCAGCAGGAAATGCATTTTCTAGTTATAAATCTATACTTCTATATCCTCTACTCCGATGGCCATCATGTGACGCCACGAAACATTTACAGCAGCACAAAAGCATGAAATCAATCAAACAGCTCTCTGACGTCAATAACATGAACTTAAACTCTTAGCTTAGCTCCTTTTTTCTCTGTACTTTAGCGCTTCCGTCC
Organism: Pungitius pungitius; assembly: GCF_949316345.1. NCBI lineage: Eukaryota > Metazoa > Chordata > Actinopteri > Perciformes > Gasterosteidae > Pungitius > Pungitius pungitius. Next base: position 17,134,239 of record NC_084910.1, read on the forward strand.
TTATTTGACGTAACGTTCACGAGGACACAGCTCGTAAAAGGCTGAAGTTGGGAGAGTTTCCACGGGGGGCAGCGCGTGCAGGATGCGCGTTGGCCTCGACTCCTCGGGACCCGTCGCTCCTTTTCGGTGGCGGCGGTCGGACGCGTCAGGGCCCCTAATCGGCGGATAAATATGCATGAGCCGGGCTCAGGGTGCAGCGCCTCCGGGGCTCCGGTGGGCCGACTGGAGGAGGGTGCGGCTCCCTTTAGCATTTAGAGTGACTTTTTTCACATTGGACCAACCGAAAAACCTCCTTTTTATTGTATTTTTTTTTTTCAATTCCCCTCCCCCCTCGGCCTACTTTTCTCTCGTTCATCTCCGGAATTGAAGTACGACTTGTCAAAACATGAACAATTATGGAAAATCATAAATTTGTGACCAATTTGGGAAACGGGAATGAGGTTGTCAGCTACCTAAGACGTATGCGCTTTCCATTTGGCTCCTCTTAATGCCTGCCAGCTCCTCTCGTACCGTTAAGCTGCCATTCCTCCTTGTACTAATTGAACGCTCCCCCCCCCGAGTTCTCCGCCCCGCGCCGTGGTGGTGTTGCTCATCCATCATTGTTTGTTGGGAGCCCGGCGCTGGCGTTGTCCTTTCCACTGACTTTGAGAGAGCACTTCATCTTATTTGTTTGTTCCCCGACGCGGGCGGATGATGCACTCGGCCAGGCCGGGCCATTCAGAAGCAGTGGGTACTGCTGCTGGGGGGGGGGGGGGGGGGGTCATTCGTCATTTGTTAAGTAAAACTATTTGCAATCTAATTTGCTTAATAGATAAGTAAAGGCAGCGAGCTGCAGCGCGTAATGGACTGGAAATGGCTGCCAGGCGTTTTGGATCTCGGGGATTTAAAGGAACGGGGTGTAATTCATCAACAGGTATCCAATGTAAATGAGGCCGCTGATGGAGGGTGACGGTCGACGGTCGGTCCATCACGGCAGAGGACACACAAAAAAGACGACAGTTATGTTTTGTGTGTCCTCCTTGGGCTTTTAAAAGCATTGTTTTAGTTCCACGGGACAGCTGGAGGCCATCGGAAACACATCCGACAACAAACAACTTCACAGATGAGGCCAACAGAAAAAACGGAAGAACATAAGCCAATACAGAGCTGCCTTAAATTTGGTCGGTTGCAAATATCTGGTTGTATGAAAGTATTCTTCATATTCCCACAGTAAATACTGAAAAACGAATGAGTTTGTGGTTGCAACTGGTTGTTCAAAAGTCCTTTTATAGTAATGTTTGAGTCAAACAGACCATTAAGCAGGGTGAGCTCTGGGGCGGGGCTACCTTTTGATTGACGGTTCGCTACCGCTTTCACAGTGTTGTATGCTGCTGTTGTCAATGCTCTAACTCAGGACCTCCAAATGGAATTCAAAATGGCCCGAAACCCTTTGAGGTCAAATGCTTTGTGTACAAACAGACTGTTTAGAAGGTTGGGCCGACCAGCAGCGTGACACACTGACGTGGGCCGGTTCAAAGGCGCGTAGACTAAGAACACAAACGCGTGGGGAGAGACCCTGATGGAGATTAAAAAAAAACGACCCGGGTGGTGACCACTGCTCCGTCTACATCTTCGCTCGTGACTAAAGCTGGTGAGAACAATGTGCAGAGAACCCGGCCTCCTGCAGGTCCAGGAGCAGCAGAACACGTGTTACAGGGAATCTGTGTCCAAGAAAAACACAGCACGGCATCAGGTGATGACGGGTTATTATCCGCCACAAATAGCAAATTCAGCTGATTTTTACAGCTGCAGGTCCATGACTGGCGCGGCATTTGGAAATAGTCGTGCAGCTTAGAGCCGCTCGGTGGGTTCCTCAGCATCATGAGGTGTGTCCGTTCATTAAGGTCACCGCTTCCATCAGGGCTGTCGCTTCAGGGTTACAAACCGCTTTCCTCTCACGGCCCGTCTTCGCTTTTCTGACGAAGTCCGTTGTTGCCAGAGTCGGGCTTTCATTTTGATGTGTTCTTTTTTTCTTCTCTCCTCCCCAGGAGTCGGGGTGTCTGGGGGGGGAGGAGAGGGGGGGGGGCGGAGCCAGGGCTAATCCGAAACCACGGGGCGGCTTCTTTTACACGATTTCGACCTTCTCTCCAAGGAAAAAGGAAGCCTGGAATGGAGGCGAGGTGACCTCTCAGACGAAACTATCTCGGCCCCCTACCCCCCCCACCCTCCCTCCGACCACTTAGACCCGCTTGGGGCAACTTTACTGCAGCCGGGCCAAGAAGGCGTGCGGGGAGATGGAGCCGACTCCAAGGTCAGCGCGGATAAAGTGCACCCCGAGGTCGGAGGAGACTTTGCTTCAGCAGTTTGGCTCCACGTGGGAGGGGGGGGGGGGGGGGGGAAACACAGCCCTGTCGTTGCATCTTTTCTAATTGGCTCACGTGTAATCGGGTCGAGAGGCCAGCGGAGAAAGAGACGGCGGCGATCGTCTCTTTGGTCTGGTCGCGTCATACATATTTGTGCGTAAAGGATACGTCCAGCTGCCACGGACAGTCGACACACAGTCAGCCGGCGGCGTGAACGACTTCAATTCAAACGCAGGCTCTGATCTGTTTTGTCCGCTCACTCCGTGCACCCGGTTCCCTCCACGTTGAGATTGCCGCGGGCCTGCTGTGCCAAATTCTGATTGCAGCGAAGCTGGCGGGGCAATCGTTGGGTAGCCGCGTTAAAGCGTGGGAAAGAGGCGTTCCGTCCCGGGCCTTTTCTCTCTGATACCCCAACGACTCTGGATGATCCCAGAATGATGACTGTGGCCGCCACGCAGCGAGCAAACGGAAACAGCGGGGGGGGGGCAGAAGCCCGATTTGCAGTCAGGTCTCATTGCGGGGGGGGGGGGGGGAGCCCCCTTTACGCGTTTTCGTCAGTTACCCCGATACTTAAGGTGAACGTAAACACCTGTTAGTCCCTTTTTTTACGCTCCCCGCTCCAACTTAGTCGGTATTATTAAGTGGCAACAGCTCGGTTCTTAGTCGGTGGGGGGGGGGGGGGTATTCACCCTCCAAGGTAGCACTTTTTTTGTTGTTGACTGAGCCCACCCCCAACGGGGCCGCATTTTAGAGCCTCCTTAAAAGGCCAGATGACGAATCGTCTGCGTCCGTTTCGCCGCCTGAAGACAAAGTGACTCATAAAATGGACATTTTCGCTCTGCATTTCCACCCCCCCCCCCCCCGACGTCTGCGTTTAAACGACCACCGGAGCACAAGTTCCTTCCCATAAACGCACTTTACAACTCGACGTCGAGAATCGTTTTTTTTCCTTCCTGGTTCCGTACTGCACACGACTTCTGAGTCCAACTACAGGAGATCAGAAGGATCGAGCACAACAGAACGCAAATTATTAAGTCTTTGCAAATCAGGTCGCTTCTCGTGACGAGGGAGCGGCAGCGGTGTCTAATCGCAGTCTGAGTGACGTCTGACAGGGAACGTTGTGTCCAATTAGATTTGCAAATTGATGTCGACTTATTTTGCTGCTCTTGGAAAATGAAGAATCGAACAGGTTTAAATGTGAGGGTTTGATATGAAGAAATACATCTTTTTGGGTGTTTTTGTTTGCATGTGTTGTTCAATAGTCGCACACCTTCATCTCCACGTTAAGCTCTCCGGTAAAAACTCCCTCAGTTTTAGGTCTCACGCGGGACACAATCCCTCAGGGGAGTGCGTCTGAAGTGCAAAACTGCAGATTCACATGGGATGGAAAAGATAAAACAATAACAGAGATTTCAGTGGGTTGTTTATTCCATTGGAGGAAGACCAAAACAAAAGAGAAGGAACATATTAACGCATTAGTCGGTATGATATGAGCGAACCGAAGTGTGTGATGAACCACGTGACGTCTGCTAACGAGGCAGAAAGACAAAATGAGGGAATCAGTTTGGAAAGACGGGATCTCTGCCGTCACTTTATGTGGGAAATGTAAAAAGTCTGATTATCTGTGAAATTAAAAACTTCTGGAAAAAAACGTAATGTAATGTATAGGGAAAAAAGCGCCGACATCATGTTTTAAAAGACGGTGGTTTTTGATTTTTGCATTCAACCCGGTGTTTTCCGCATGACTTGGATGCTTTTTGTATTTCACACCGGAAAACCAACTGCAAATTGGACTTGGACCACCAGACGAGATCATCCTACTTCCCACTGCCAATTTGCCCCCAATTAAATACCACTGTTTATTTCCGGTATCGGTTCATATCTAAGTTGCCGGGGCGGCTGGCGTTGGGAGGGTGGCGTCTGTGGTCACCGTGGCGACCGCCAGAAGGTGAGCGGATTCCAATTAGCGACGTGAGAAGGTGAGAGAAGGTGAGAGAAGGTGCGGGGGGGGGGGGGGGGTGACGGCCTCTCTCACCCACAACGTGGAAGAAACACACACCCACCGCGCTGAATCTTAGCACTTTGAGAATGGAAACAGGGCCACGATAATAAAGTGTAAAACACGGGTTACGCTCGGGGAAGGGGGGGGGGTGGGGGGGGCTGATTGATGGCGAGGCCCGGAGGCAAACACGAGTCGCCCCCGAACCGAGGGGGTTTACACGTGGGAAAGCGTCGCCGGGCGCCAGGATCGATGTTGCGTTTGAGATGATGAATTGTGATTTCAGGCTGAGGCGAGCAACGATATCGGAAAAGTGCTTCAAAGATGTAGGAAAAAAAAAAAAATGCTGCTACTTGTTGAGCCGTCTGCTGCTCTGAGAGGAGACTAAATTATGGGATGGAGATAAATGTTGGCGGGTTCACCGGGAGGCAGATGGAAGCGTGTTGTTAAGGGGGAATATTCACGAGCTGGATGTATAGATGATGCAGCATTTTGGAAATCAACTAGCAGAGGAAACAGCGAATCTACGTCACAGGCTCATTCATTGTTTTAGGGTGGAGCCGGCTTCTAATAAAAAATATGTATTACAAGCTGCTCTATTGGTGAGATTCACAGACAAAACAGACGGCAGGCATGACACCGCTGGTTTCCACTCGTCCCCCCCCCCCCCCCCCCCCCCTCACGGGACCCACAGGCCGGTTTTGACACACACACACGAGAGGGAACCCATCGTACGTTAAGGTCGCGCTTGGGTCACACGCGTGTTCACAGTTTGGATCCAGCCCATTTAGTGTGAATTTATTACCGTTGAAATCCTGCAGGAGAAATCTGTCGGGTTGGTTTAAAAAAGAAAAAATCTATAATATCACACGCTGTCATCATATCAGGCGTCATCTTCAGCCGACAGGCCGGCCACACAGAGCTAAATCAAACGCTGCCACCCTTCTGTAAGTTCTCTCTCTCTGCCTCTCTCTTTGTCTCTCGCTCTCTCGCTCTCTCTCTCTCTCCCTCTCTCTTCCTCTCTCTCTCTCTCCTTCTCTCTCTCTCTCTCAGCGGGGTGACCTTGGCGAGGACAGCGAGGCGTCGAATTAGAGCGGGGAAGAAGGGACCGGGGACCTTCCGCTGAAGTCTGTCAGGCTTGTTATCAATGCTGCTTGGATGCATTTGTGGGCGTGGAGGGGGTGTGGGGGGTGAGGGGAGGGGGGGGGCGGTGCGGGCAGTGCAGAAAGGAAGAGACATTGATAGAATACCTGCAGTGAAGAAGACAGGAAGGAAAGAGAAGGGGCTGGAGGATGGGGGTGAGGGGAGTGAGGGGGGGGGGGGGGAGGGGCTGAGGATGGATGGCGGCAGGAGAGATGCCTCCTGGAGATGGTGACCATGCAGTGTGGAAGGATGCTGCCCCCCGCCCCGCCCCTCCAGGCTGTCAGGCCTTTAAGTAATGAAGGTAAACGAGGGCGCGGTGGGGAAAAAGGCCGATTGCTGGCAGCCGGGAAGAAGGCGGGCACAAGGAAAGGGGTCCGCAGGGTGATTGACAGGCGACGCAGTGCTGGCTCAGTCAATCAATAACTCCTTTTCCTCTCGGGTGGAAAGAACCACCCCCCCCCTCGCCGGCCTCCTCAGCGCCCCCCCCCCCCCGTCTCTGACCCGACGTGGGGGGGCCTCCTTCCATGTGTCATCGCGCTGAAAGGAAAAGTCACCTTCTTCTGTCGGTTAATGGGATTCTTTAATAATGGGGAGATCTGGGAGCAACAAAAAAAAATAAAAAAAGGAACCTGCCTTTTCATTCTTTAATGGAGCGCCGCCCGGTTGCTGCCAGCGAGAGTCGGAGAGATCACCGCTTTCATTATTCATACTGTACGGTCTCAGGGACAAGGCGACAAGGTGACAAGGGGGGGGGGGGGGGGGGCATGCAAAAGCAAAACTGTGGGGTTTTTCGTCAGCGCCGTAACACTTGAATGTCACAGAACTAACGAGGGCGGGAGGCGCGTAGCTCGACAACAGCAGACTCGCCCATTCATGTCGGGAGCAGAAGTGCGTGTGCCACGACCGCAGCGTTAGGAGGTTTAGTTCTCGGGTTCACAGGGTGCCGCAAAACACACGCCGTGGCGACCTTCACCGGAGACACCTGTCGTCGTTTTATGTGAACGAATGACGTCGGTTTGACTGCAGTGGAATTTTCATGAATGACCAAATAACAGTGAATGAAAAAGTTTGGCGTTGCTTTGCAGGAGATCTTCTCTTTTTTGTCTTGGGTTGTTGCCCAGAGGCTCCGGTCTCAGGCCTCGACCTCCTTCCTACTTCAAGTCTTGGAGCTGAGAGTCTAGAAGGTCTGAGTTGAAAAGAAAGGAAAACCTGAATTAAGTCAAAACCCTGAGATTTCACGATGACGTGTTTTTTCATTAAATGTTCTTATTTTTTATGCTGTTGGGAATCAAGATGTTTTCTTTTTCTGCACATTTGGTCAAAGTCGAACCACTTGCCAAACGTTTTGCCAAAATTTTGAATCCCTTTAAAGAAATATCTTCTGGCCGATGATGCACCAGTATTAATGTGATATGACAATGAGAAGTTCCTCACAGTAACTTAAAATCAGAGCAATATATGTTTTTACGTAAAAGGAACAAATCACCAAACCACATATGAGAAAGTCCCAGTGAACACCAGATGCTGCTCCCGCTAAATATCTTTAATTACCTTTTGAGTGTCTTGAGATCAGTCGGGCCTGTCAAAGCATCCAGCTCTCTCTTTTTTACCCTCTAATTACATTTTAATCAGGAACAAGGTCCAATTTGCAATAACAACGATGGGAAAAAGGTTCTCTTTAGGCCCTTTTTTGACAGGTGGACAATGAAGCATTGGACAGACGCAACACACGTGTCTCGCAAAGACGTCCCATGGAAATCTGAGACAATACACGGGAGCTGTTTTCCTGAGTGTGTGTCCTTTGTGTGTCGCCCCTATGATCCATCCAGCGGTGATGAAGAGTCTCACTCCGCTTGTTCCATTAACTTTATTGCTAATAATATATTTCATTATGGCCTGTTATTGGAAAAGAATATTGCAATCTGCTGGCGATAGCTCACATCCAAAATTGTTAATTAAGTAAATGAATGGTGAAGCCAATAAATAAATAAATAAATGAATGAAGAACACACATTAGCATACCGTAATTGAATGTCACTCTTGGTTATTCTGCTCTTTGAACTGATGGATGGGAACCATCCACACACCGAGTGCAAAGGAGAGCCGAGCGACTCCTCAACACACACACACACACACACGCACACGCACACGCACACACACAACGCGCAGGTACACACGGCGGTTATCTGTGTGCATTAATCTGTTCCTAACTACTTGTACGCAACGCGGGCAACCGGGCCTGATGTGTCGAACACACCTTGTCCGCGTCCCGACGGGTCGCTTTGCCATCAATCCATGGGACGGCCCCGATAGATTCATTCCACGAGGCCAAAGGTCGCGCTGAAAACACACAACCGGAGGAAAAAAAAAAACACAATGACAATGATAGACAATGACACTGTGACCTTTCACTTCTGATATGGGGCCAATCTCCGCCTCGTCAGGGTCACTGTGAAGATAAACAGCAGAGCTCTATGGACTGAGCTCACATGGGGACACCAGCAATGTGGCACATCTGCCATCTTTTGAACACCTTCCACCGTAGAACAGAGACTGTGTGTAAGAAGTGGACGCCGTCACTGGGATGTCGCCCCGCAAGGTCTGGGCGGCGTTTTAGCCGCTTCCGTCTGGTTTCTCTCCGCCGGAGGTGCCGCAGGGATGAGTTCAACCCAGTGCAGGATGGGTCATTTTCAGGTGGACAAAAGGAAAACAGGGCAAAACAGGCCAGACAACGAGTTAACTTCATAAGAGCGAAAGAAAAACTTCCAGACCGAGAGCGAGACCTGTCAATCACACGGTAGCCCCGCCCTAAAGCACAGCCCGCTGAGTCACGGGTCGACGCGGCCACTCAATGAAGTGTAGGACCGTTTTAAAGTTAAAAACTTTTGATTGGATGTTTGACTTTTGAGGGTCTTTTGCAATTTGCGAGATTGAACAAAGTTGCATTAAATCATTTCATATCTTGCCGCCAAAATGTCCGGCTAACGATAGCAGAAACCTGTTCACGCAGGTCTGAGTGTGGTCCCACAGAGGAGACTCAAATGCCTAATATGTTATAAATGTTCTTTACACAGAGAAAACCAACTCATTATTCTACATTACTGAGCTCTTCCTCCTCACACCTGCACCTTGAACTTAAGGAGGAAAAAGAAAATCCTTTCTACCTGAAATTGGTAACGTGCTGCAGGCTACTTTAAATACTGACAATGGACCCCATTTTAAAGATTTGCATAAACCTTGGTCTTTCAGATCAATTATAGTTTTCTGATAAGGGTATTGGAAGGAAAAGTGAAACATTTCTCTGTGAAACGAGGATTAAAATCCTCTTAAGAAAAATGTACGGGAAAATAATTTAAGCGAATTAAATATTTTAATTTGTATATATATTCTTACTTACTGCAAATAAACACCTCAAATTTGTTATGTTGCCAAACTCTGTTGCATCCAGATGGCTCCAACTGTTCAATAGTCAAACAAAATACTGACTTTTGGAAACGAGAAGAGAATTTGAACGACCCCTTCTAGGATTTATAGGCCTGTAAGAAGCTGAAATGGGCTTTAAAATGTGAAATGATGCCTTCATTACTTGTTTAGTAGCCATTCTTGCGGAAATTATCGACTGCGAGCTTGAATACAAAGCTGCACGATGCGAGAGCTCAGAACAGCGCATTCTTTTTCCCTTTCCTCCAGGCTGGAGCGCCCTTTTCAGAACATCGGTAATCGCCGGAAAAGATCGCGGCCCCGCATGGCACCAGCTCCATCACGGCTCCCTCCCCCTTGGAGAGAGATTTAAGAGACAAAGGCGGGCGGGATGGTGGCGAGAAAAAATATAAAGGGGAGCTCTTTGCTTCGGCCTAATGATGGTAAGAAAAAATATGAGGTCTTTTCTTTTCCTTTCGGAACTCCTTGAGAAGCCTGGGTAGGGGTGATAAAGAGAGCGGGGAAATGATGGAGACGCCGTTCCGTGGAGTTTTGCCGAGGCTGCAGCAGAGATGGAGGTTTTTCCAGGAATAGAAAAGTTTAAAAAAGGGGGCTGTTCGCTGCCGCTGATGGACCAACGCGTCGGAGCAGCCTTGTTGATCAAGGAAGACCGTCCCTTTCAACCTCGGTACGAGGCAAGCGGCTTCCTTTGCTCGCACCGGTTTGCCTTTCACTCCCGGGAACGTTTTCACTTTTACATTTTCCCCATCATTCTCGTTTTGTTGCATACAGAACAGAAGCTGTACTAGATGCCACAAAAGTTATTTTGCCGTTTCCAAAACCACATTCACAGTAGAAGGATTCAAGCGTCATTCAACCTAAAGACACACACACACACACACACGCACACACGCACACACACACACACACATTGCTAGATTCAATGCAAAAATGTGAATCTTGTGTTTAATCCCAGAACTGACGAAAATGTTCAACATTTTTGATAACCTTTTACCACATTTTATCCATTTTTCTTTCTAAACATCACCCAAGAAGTCTACACTCTACACAACAGTTACTTTAGTTCTATTTGGTAATTTTCAGCTGGCCCGACCCACCAGATGGTTTTAATACGCAGAACCATCTGACAAGCAGTCATTTCAAACCCTAAAGGGCAGACGCTTTGAAAACACGCTCGGCAGGTGATCGGAGGAACCATCTGACAATTTATCTGTAACCGGCATCATTTTGATTCTCCTCTCTTTTCGTTGAGAGAAAAAAAAACAACCCTTCGGCGTCGTCCTCTTCTCTTCGTCTTTCAGTGAAGATACAACACAGCAAAGCTACTGTGGCTTTAATCATATTATCTCTTATCTATTTGCTGCTGAGATGAGGTCTTTAGTCACTGGCATCCAAGCCAGCTGGACCGTGCGTGACCTGCGAGCCACACAAACGTCAACCGTCCCTTCATTACTCCCCCCGGGCCGCCTGCTGCTGCACAGAGACGAGCTGTGGCTGTCGCTGAGTGGGAATAAACGAGTTTAACGGTGCTAAAAGAAAGTAAGCTGCTGCAGAGGAAAAAGCCAGATTCCCCCTCGCAGATCACCTCGGCCCACACACCCCTACCCCACATTTTCCTGGTAACCACAGCGCTCAGAGAGCTACAGGTGCCGTCCTGTCACTTCCAATTAGACGCCGGCTTTGCGAACGCGGAGCTCCGTTAAGCAAGTGTCAGGACATCATTAGCGACGGGTCAAACTGCATTATGCTCAGACACCGCGATCGTTACGGCCAAACAGGCTGGCTGGTCCGCCGCGTGCATGAGGATGGGCGCGAGGTGGAAGGCAAACAAAAGCGTTTCTCGGGAGCTTTTCCCACTGAAGCCTCTTTTTCCTCTGCAGGCAGCAGCTTCGGCCTGCGTTGTCTGGTGAAACTTAGAGAGCCCTCAAAAAAGGTTCAACATGTGAACCTTTGTGCGTTTTTAAGACAGAAGGGCCCTATGAGCTCGATGCCACCTTGAGCATAACGCTAACGTGCCCAGAATGAAAATAGTGTCATGCGGATGTCATCAATTCATCATTTGGCGTGAAGATTATGGCGCTGAGGCAGAAAATAAGGAAGGAGTTACACTTAATTCTGCAGTGCGGATGAATGTCTTCCATCAAATTAACAAAACAATACAAATATATTAATACATAATTACACACACAAAAAAGCCATTGAACAACTTAATTTAGTTTTAATTGCTTTTAGATTTTGGAGGCTGATCAGACCAGAGGGGTACCGACCCAATGGGGCGATGCAATAAATGCTCAAAACATTCAACTACACAGATCTCAGTCTCCTGGACTCCTGGATTTGTACTTATCTCTCCTAAAATCCCACGCTGGTGACCTTCCACTGACTTGTTCTGTAATTAATACATAAGATTCTGTGTCTTTGAGTGCGGCCCGCACCTGTAATGACAATGCAACAACACAATTCTTTGAGTAATCTCAGGGCGGCTATCAGTGGCAGAGTTCATTAGCGACCGTCCCCGGTTGCTAAGCGACACCGTCTTTTTGCCCTCGGGCACTATCCATTAACCTTCAGCTCTTTTTAAAAAGACACCCATTAATGATAAAATTCCCCCAGTGCAACTTCTTGTAACAAATCTATTAGCGGCCAATCACGTATACTTCTTGGGGCACGCCTCAAGCTAATTGCTTTCCAGCACTAACGCTTCTCGATGCAGTAAGAAACATTTAAAACAGAATGACCTGTTAACTCAAAAAGCCTCCAAACCGCTGCAGGGCTAAATTATTCTGTCTAAAAAAAAATCTGCTTTCAGTACAAAGCTGCAGTCACATGAAACCCTTGCAGCCTCTAACTAATGTAATATTTTGTATTACAGAGAAACTTTCCTGCTACCTGAGAGCGACGCATGTCCGCAAAGTTCGTCAAGGGGTCCCCTTTCGATTGCGTTTCATCGCAAATCGACACACGGCAAAACGAAAGGGAAGAAAAAGAAAATGAAAGAAAAGGAGGCAGAGAGGGATGGTCCTGTCCTTCCTCTGTGTGCCTTTCCCGGGAGAAATCGAGCAGAGCGAAGCGAAAAGCAGCGGGACGTTTTAAAATGGATTAATGCTCCCGCCGCTTGAGGTTAACAGCCTGTCGGCGGGCTTCCTTATCAGATGGCTAAGATCAATGGCACCAACGCGCTGCCCCAGAGACGCTGGAATAAAATCATAGCGCTGCAGCCGGCTGCTGTTTTATAGCTATTCGTCTACCAAAGCTCACCTGGCGTAAAGAGCGTCGACACCCGTCGTGTCACGGGGGGACGAGGTCGAGGGCAAGGAGGGAGGACTCAAACGCAGAGTTGATGAAAAATAAAAGGGCTTTAATAGTCAAAACTCAAAATCAAAATCGCTCCCACCAAAAAGGGGAGGAAGGAGGAGAAAACAAAACCAACAAACAAAACAGGGACCTGGACTTGAAAACACAAACTTGACTTACGTGACACATGAACGGTCGACATGTAATGACGCCACACCAGACAAGAGACTCACAGGGCTTAAATACACAAGGGAGGTGCAGGTGATTGAACACAGGTGGAAACGATCAAGCACGGCAGACAATCACAAGGGAAGACAGGACAAGGCAGGAAGTGAAGTTACCCAGGAACACCAGAGACATGAAAACTACAAAATAAGACAGAGCAGACCCAAACCGTGACAGAACCCCCCCCTCAAGGACCGAATTCCAGACGGTCCTAAAGGGGGGCAGAACCATGAAAATCAGACAAGGGGCGGGAGGGTGGGGACCCGACAGCTATGGTCCGGCGGCCTGCCGGGGCGGCGGCCGGGCGTGGGGTGCTCTGGGGGTCTGCCGGGTCGGCGGCCGGGCCTCAGGGTCTCGGGGGGTCTGCCGGGTCGGCGGCCGGGCCTCAGGGTCTCGGGGGGTCTGCCGGGTCGGCGGCCGGGCCTCAGGGTCTCGGGGGGTCTGCCGGGTCGGCGGCCGGGCCTCAGGGTCTCGGGGGTTCTGCCGGGTCGGCGGCCGGGCCTCAGGGTCTCGGGGGGTCTGCCGGGTCGGCGGCCGGGCCTCAGGGTCTCGGGGGGTCTGCCGGTTCGGCGGCCGGGCCTCAGGGTCTCGGGGGGCGCCGAGCTGTGCGGCTCCGGCGTCGTCGTGGCGTGGGGCGCCGAGCTGTGCGGCTCCGGCGTCGTCGTGGCGTGGGGCGCCGAGCTGTGCGGCTCCGGCGTCGTCGTGGCCGGGGGCGCCGAGCTGTGCGGCTCCGGCGTCGTCGTGGCCGGGGGCGCCGAGCTGTGCGGCTCCGGCGTCGTCGTGGCGTGGGGCGCCGAGCTGTGCGGCTCCGGCATCGTCGTGGCGTGGGGCGCCGAGCTGTGCGGCTCCGGCGTCGTCGTGGCCGGGGGCGCCGACCCAACCCCTGACCCCACCCCCCCTTCAAGGACCGACTTCCAGGCGGTCCCAAGAGGGTGGGAGGGAGGGGTCATGGTCGGGGGCCGTGGGGACGGGGCTGGAGGGGTCATGGTCGGGGGCCGTGGGGACGGGGCTGGAGGGGTCATGGTCGGGGGCCGTGGGGACGGGGCTGGAGGGGTCATGGTCGGGGGCCGTGGGGACGGGCCTGGAGGGGTCATGGTCGGGGGCCGTGGGGACGGGGCTGGAGACTGGAGTCTTGGGGCCGGAACGGGCGGAGACTGGAGTCTAGGGGCCGGAACGGGCGGAGACTGGAGTCTGGGGGCCGGAACGGGCGGAGACTGGAGTCTGGGGGCCGGAACGGGCGGAGACTGGAGTCTGGGGGCCGGAACGGGCGGAGACTGGAGTCTGGGGGCCGGAACGGGCAGAGACTGGAGTCTGGGGGCCGGAACGGGCAGAGACTGGAGTCTGGGGGCCGGAACGGGCAGAGACTGGAGTCTGGGGGCCGGAACGGGCGTGGGTCTTGGAGCTGGGGGCGTGGGTCTTGGAGCTGGGGGCGTGGGTCTTGGAGCTGGGGGCGTGGGTCTTGGAGCTGGGGGCGTGGGTCTTGGAGCTGGGGGCGTGGGTCTTGGGGCCGGTTCGGGCGGAGACGGGCGTGGTTGGCGCCGTCGCTGCCGCCGAATGCGGAGGTCCAGGGCGTGGGGGTCGTACCTGGCCTGGAGGCGGGCGGCCAGCTCCAGCACCTGTTTCCAGCGTGCGCTGAGGACTGGGGGCTGGACGCTGGCCTCCATCGGCGAGGCCCAACCTGGGTCTGGAGAGCGGCGAGGGCGGTGACCGGGGCGCTGCCTGGAGCCTGCTTTCGAGCCAGGGTTGGCGTTGCGCCGGGCAGCCAGCTGCGTGCCGTGTGGGTCCCCAAACGCCAGGCGAGTTCCCAAAAATGGGTTTCTTGGGTCAAACCCTGCTGAGTCCTTAGGAGGTGGCGTCATTCTGTCACGGGGGGACGAGGTCGAGGGCAAGGAGGGAGGACTCAAACGCAGAGTTGATGAAAAATAAAAGGGCTTTAATAGTCAAAACTCAAAATCAAAATCGCTCCCACCAAAAAGGGGAGGAAGGAGGAGAAAACAAAACCAACAAACAAAACAGGGACCTGGACTTGAAAACACAAACTTGACTTACGTGACACATGAACGGTCGACATGTAATGACGCCACACCAGACAAGAGACTCACAGGGCTTAAATACACAAGGGAGGTGCAGGTGATTGAACACAGGTGGAAACGATCAAGCACGGCAGACAATCACAAGGGAAGACAGGACAAGGCAGGAAGTGAAGTTACCCAGGAACACCAGAGACATGAAAACTACAAAATAAGACAGAGCAGACCCAAACCGTGACACGTCGTGTTGAGGTAATATTTTTGTTTGGAGAACTTCCCAAGAAAAAAAAAAAAATGAACCAGCTAATTCAATTTTTTTTTTTTTAAATGTTGACTGAGTGAGTCAAAAGCCATTTGTATGCACACAATGTTGCGCAAGCTTCTTTATAGCTGAATACGAGTGAACAATAATGCCAGAACTCATGTAACTGTGTAGTGCGGAGATTAAAAAAAGATGGGAATGGATTTCAAAATGGATGTAAGGCTTTTATGTTCAGTGGAGAATCACTTCTGGACGTCCAGTTTAAAACCTAATCAAGTCAAACGTCTGAGTTAACAGTTTTTATACAGATTCGGCCACTAAATCACTGTTTGTCATCGTCCGATCTGTTTTGTTTGCAATCTTTGCTGGTTGATGCCCTCGCATAGCTTGATTCAATTCAGTTGATTAACTGTTTACGAGGTTGTTGGGGGGAAACTGGGCTTAATTTTGACCAAATCATACTGGAAAATGACAAATGACACAAATTCTGACCGGCACACATTTGATTTGATTCAGCACGTACTCTGTCATTATCTAAATCTGCCAAATCATTTGGTGTGTTATCCTTCAGTTCCTCTACTACTGAAAAGTATTCATTTTGTGCAAAAAAGGAAACTGACACAACTTGTAGGTTTCATTGTGATATGTGCCCATATGCACCATATGCAAATCACAATGAAACCTAAAAGTGTCAGTTTCTTGTTTGCACAAAAAGAATCATGTGGACATATCATGTGCATAGGGTGCGTGCATATGATGTGTGCAAATCTGTGCTTATTATGTTTGCATATATGTGCATATGGTGGGTCCATATATGTGCATATGATGTTTTCATATATGTGCATATGATGTTTGCATATATGTGCATACGATGTTTGCACATATGTGCATATGATGTTGTCATATATGTGCATATGATGTTTGCATATATGTGCATACGATGTTTGCATATATGTGCATATGACGTTTGCATATATGTGCATACGATGTTTGCACATATGTGCATATGATGTTGTCATATATGTGCATATGATGTTTGCATATATGTGCATATGACGTTTGCATATATGTGCATACGATGTTTGCACATATGTGCATATGACGTTTGCATATATGTGCATAGGGTGTGTGCATATATGTGCATCTGTTGTGTGCATTTCAAATTCACTGACGCCTTCAGTCTGCGCTACGGCGTAATATGAATGCGGTCGATTGTAATTCTCATCGCCGTGGGAATATTCTCCTTGGCTTAGTCGTCATGTCTGGAGATACAACCCTATATTCTACTGGCACACTTCACTCTTCATTAAGGCGTTCGGCACACGTGTTGTGTAGTTAAGCGCAGCAGCACTTAGGCCCTGTCTGTGGACCGCTCTCTGTTCTGCCTTCTGATTTATAAATCATTAATCAAATGAGTGGAAGTTAACAAAATGAAATGCTTTATTGTCCTTCCAAAATAGTTTCAGGCAACACTGAGCTGATGTGAGTGTGTTCCCTTTTGTGTGCTGCTCTAATTGTGTTGACACTACTCATTATTTTGCCAGTAAACAAACAGCGACACTTGAGTCCAGAGAGAGTCTACAGCTGGAATAATCCTCGAGGGGGGGGAGAGGAACGTCTCAGTCAGCAACCGCAACACTCAAAGCACCTTGAACTGAGTCCCGCATTAAGGGGGGAGGGGTGGGAGGTCTGGGACGAGGTTTAAGGAGGCGATGCTCTCACTCGGTGAGAAATGAAATGCCGATTTTTTTTAGTTTGTGTGATCATTTTTCACGTATAGCTCAGCAACCGCAACGCTCTCCTGTTTATTTCCCGGTGATACACAACTAAATCCCCCAAATTCTGTTGAGCTGTGCCGTTCAAAAGAGAGCGCTCCTCTCTCATTGGAACATTGTGAACCGATGCATGTTGAGTTTTTCCAGAACGACCGATCTGTAAGAGCCGCCCCCCCCCGCCGGTGCAGGCGGTCTTTGTTCTTCCTGACATTAATCTTGAGGTAATTGCGTTCACACGAGCTGGTGAGGTGCCGAGCGTCTCTCGGGAAATCAAACGGCCTCGAGCCGCAGCGACGGCTGTCCTGTCCAAACGGGATTTGGAGATTTTAAAAACAAAACTTTCCTCACTTAAAAAGGAATCTCAAATGTTGTGCTTTGCAAAAACAGGCCTTTCATAGTCTCACGTGTAGCCACAGCGACAGTGTTCCGCTGTCTCAGGGAACAAATAGAGGCGTCAATCCAATAAACAAGCAAATGTAAATAAGAGTCAGACAAACCGTCCCCACATTTCATGTTTGTCCTTCATCCAGTTTTAGTCCAGAAGCCTTCCCAAAAAAGTATTTTGTATTTTCCTGAGATTTTACATAACATACAAATGAGTCGTAGGACCACAGATCACAAGTCGTGTTGTTCTTCATGAACAGACCATGGTGGTCTATATATGGTCTATATCTATAACAAGTACATATACATATATATAAAGTCTGCGTGGGAATGTTTTGTGAGGAAGTGAATGGCGGCTGCATATAAAGAGTCAGTTATACATTGAAAGAAGATTCAAATTCAATACAGCTGCGAGGTAAGTCAATATATTAAGTCAATTTATATAGTGTTATTGCTGGTGGGTTTTAAGATTTTGCAGCTCAAATGAGTGAAACTGTTGTGGATGAATATTTTAGGTATTCAGTTTGATTTTGGATTCGTATTATTTTCCTACAAGTACCGAACCATCCTGCTGGTCTCTTCTGCTGCTTAAATCATTTCAAGGCTGGCCTTTGGCTTCATGGACACTCCTGCAGGGGAGAGGTTGAAACATGTGAGGTAAAAAAATAAAAAAAAGCTTTTCTCCTCTGCAGCTGATTCTCAAATGGCCCATAAGGGAGCTTTTAAACAGGGAATCTGCAGCAACTATGAGATAAAAGTTACAAAATAATTGTGGTTCAACGTGGGAAGTGGAACCCTTGGAGGTAGAAAATCCTCCATCAAAGCCGTGATGTGATGTTAAAACCGGTCTTAACCTTTTAAGGTTATAAAAATACGACGCAAACGGATATGACTCGTTTTGTGGTTTGATCACATTACTGTGACCCCCCCCCCCCCCGACTGATACATTTCATATTACTACCAAACCATGGAAAAGAAATTCAAACAAACGGCCAGCAGCTTATTGTGGATTAGATCATCTCTGCTAAAATCTGTTTTCCAGTCGGATTCTTATCGCGCGGCTCACCAGAAAAAGGTCAGCGTTCAGCGGTGGGACGCCTTAAAAGGTTGTCCAGCTCCATCACATTTTAATGACATCGTAGCCACTGACACGACCGGAAAAAAAACAAGTCAATTTGACTAAAGAAGAGAAAAAGAAGGGGGGAGAGGGGGCGGGGGCTGGGGGGGTGGTTCCGCTCGTTGTTGGGCGTTAGATCCTGACTTGGCGCCGCTCTTCCTCCGCAAAGCTTCTTTCTACTAGATGATTTTTTTTTTTTTTTTCTAGCGTCGACACTCCCAGATTCCTGCTTAAAGGTCACGGGGCAGGTGGGCCGTGACTCCCTGCCCTTATATGTCCGCTGTTTTGTATTAACTTATCGATCCGGTTGGCGCCAACGAGGGGAGGATAAAGGTTACGGGGCAAGCAACCCCCCCCCCACCCGCGCCGCCCCGCCCCCTTTCCCATCATCATTAACTATTCAGATGTTTCAGAAAACACTGCATTGAAATATGAAAATGCAGATCAATTCATTCTTGCTGGTAAAGGCTTGAGGTTCTTTCATTGTGGGGTGCCGTCAGATGGAAGGAAGCAGCTGCAGGTGTTGGCCAGATGTTCATGCGGAACACTGTGCGGGGGGGGGGGGGGGGGGGGAGTGGGGGGAGGGTGGGGTGGGGGGTGTGCTCGCGGGGTGTTTTGGCCGTTTGTGTGTCATTGACGTTGCATGGCGCTGGAAACTGGACGGCATTGAGGAACAAACATTACAGATCCATGGATCAATAAGGGAAGCGTCTTGATTGTACCGCACAAAGCTACGCCGTGAAACCGAGGACAAACCCTTTGTATCCCCCCCCCCCCCCCCCGCTGATGTTGCACAGTCAGACCGCAGATTGGATTAATATTCAGTACTTTCCTTAAAGTGTTGATAGCGTCGGGAAAATCTGGCATTCAGACTAAATGCAAATCAGCAGCAGCTCAATTGATTTGATTTGAGTTGCTGGAGGCTCCCTGTGTGAGTGTTTTTACTCACATTTGGCAGCGAGCTGTTTCTGCATCTTCTTCGGTGATTTAAATCATGTCTCAATACTGCGCGGGTTATCGAAAGTAAAGCACCGGTGCGCAGTCTTTATTTTCTTATTTCTTATAAGTGTTACTCACACAACAAACACTTCTGAATAAGACTTTATTTTTTGCATGACAAGGTGCTGCCTGAATTCCACAGGGCCTCCCTCACCCCCCCGACCCGTGAACACGCAGGTACACAAAGATAGGCTTTTCAGCTGACTTACTTAACGCGGTGACTTTTTAAGAGTCAGTGAAACAGACGACGCTTTGCAGAAAGGCCCGTCCTCCTTCTTTCTTCCGCTTGCTATCACTACAGAAACCAACCACAGACTCAACAATCTACATATGTGAAGCTTGCTGATTCTTTATATTCTTTATCCGGTTCCTTTTTTTTTTTTACCCTGTCAAGCCCTGCAGATGCGGTCGTCCTCCCTCGGCTGTGATCCGGTGCTTAATAAAAGATGGCGGCCATCTCGTCGAGTCTCCCCCCCCCTTGCCTTCACTTGCAAGGACAGTCGATGCACCTCTCGCTCCTCAGCGAGAGACCCGGGCGGCTTGTGCAGGCGGGTCGGAGGTTTGCGCCGTCACACTGGTGGGGGGGGGGGAGGGGCCTCAACTGTGATGTGAATAAAACTAAATAACCACAAGGAATTGCTTTGTGTAATCTTTTATGTCTGAGTCTGCATCCTCAATTCATGAGACTCTAAACAGTATGCACATATTTATTATGTGTGGATGGACGCAGTGATGAGAAGTGGGGCAGGGAGAGGGGGGGGGGGGGGGGTGGGGGGTGTAATGGCACCACAATATTAGAATGTGAATAATGGATTCAATCCACCTTTCCAGCAGAGGATGCAACTGGGTCATTAAAACGCTCCTAACTGAAACTGTTGATAAGCATCGGAGCGGCTCAGACAGGCCTCAGCGGAACGAGATCTATGAGCCGTCAGATGAAGCTTTTAATGTTTCACTGCTTCAGCTCGACGCGCAGCGACGGCCTCACAGCTCCGTCCACGACCGCTTCGGCTTAAACGTCTTTGTGAAAAAGGGGGGAGTAATCGTTGTGAAATACTGGAGGTTTGCTACGGCGCGCATTGTTAACCAAAAACAACATATGTATTGACGTGTGAATTCATCGCACACAAGCCCCCCCCCCCCCCCCCCCCTCGGTGTCTCAATTAAGACTAATTCTTTCATTACACAAAGTGGTTTGCCTGCAGCACTTTCACAAGCTGAGCCGAATAGATTAGCTTCCCACACCTGAGACGTACAACTATTTTTGTAGGAAATAAACAAGATACACATAGTTGTGTGGGGGGGAGGGGGGGGGGGGGGGTGGTGAGGGTTGGGGGGGTTGGGATTCAGCCCACGCTGGATATCAATTTGTCAGTGTGCGCAGGTGAAGACGGGGAAGACAACATTGACGTATTGATGAATGAGTTAAGGGGAGAGTGCACCATGGGAAAAAAGCCGGGGCCCACATCCTGTTTACATGGCAATCAATACTGATACCAGTCTAAATGGTGAGGAGCGTCAGGGTCACACGGTGGGAACGGGGGGTGTAGGTGTCATGTGACGGTGTTTTAAAGAGACACACTGGTTGAAAGTTAGTTTCTTGTCGTGTCATATTACGTCGTTTTAAAGTCTAGCCACCGGAACCGATGAGACCAAACACCTCGCCTTTGGTTCGGTAGCCAATGGGAGGCCTTGAAACCGCTCACCGGGGTTTTCCAGACTTCGCTTTTACGGAGCCTTGACTCGGCGTCTCGCCCCGAAGTTGAAATGTCTTTTTGCCTGGTTCTGAGAAGCCTCCTCGCTGATACCTATTATCTTATTAAGATGTTCATTGACAGCACGTCTTCGTCAGTTTCCTTCCCAGAATATTCCCGACTAATGATGTCAACCCTCCCACAGCCAGTGTAAACCATTAAATGTTTAGTAACTGTCAAATTAAATTTAAAAAAAAACACATTTTTATTCCTTTTTTTCTTTTTTTTAAAGAGGCGTGCCACCACATATTCCTTCCGTGCTGTTGAAGTTTCATTGAAACAACCGCGACTCCCCCCCGCCGCTGATACCACTGTTCTGAATTAGTTTGATTCTGATCCCGACATTCGGACGGAACAGCGCTCTCCGTCGAGCTGGGAGGGGGGAGGGGGGGGGGGGCCGTGGCATCAATTAGTCACGAAATGTCACCATGGTTATTCAGACGGCGTTCTGACACCTCTATTCCGAGCGGGGGGGAGGGGGTGGGGGGGGGAAGGTTTAAATGAAATGAAATGAAGAGCGGGCCCACACAGCTGCAGATGAAATATTAAAGATACGATTAAATACGACCAAAAAAAACAAAACAATCGGAACGATTTGAAAAGCGATTTAATTGGGACGTGAAAGACAACGAGGCGCCGCAGGAGGGGGACGCAGGTAACGAGGGGGGGGGGGGGGGGCAAGGTATCACATGATCCGCTTTCTTCCCTCACAGACAGAAAAAAAATGAAAGAGCTGCAACCCTCGTCTCTGCGGGGGGGGGGGGGTGTGTCCACCTTCGGGGGGGACGACGGTGCAGAGATGAAGCTGACGGGCATCAACAATGTCATTTCCTCGCCGCTTCCTCTCGGGCCTTTGATGCGCTTTAATAAATGTTAATAGAATACGCGGCGCCCCGGGGGGGGGGAGTTTAGGAATTACAAATCGCTGAGCTCATTCGGCGGGGCGTCCTCGGGGGACTTCGTGCGCTCCCAACACCTTGACACATCCACCACACCACAACCCCCCCCCCTCCCCCTAAGGTCCCACACGGGGAAGGAATGAGAATTGTTGTACGAGAGCGTTAATTCGACTGGGGGGGGGGGGAGACGCTGCCAAGCGAGCGTGCAGATGGTTGTGTCGAGCTGGCAGAGGTTGGAAGGGGGGGGGGGGTGATGGGTGGGGGGGGGGTTCCTGGCACAAGGCGAGCATCTGGCACCAGTGGTGCAGGAGAACCCCCCCCGCCGCCCTGTGTGTTCGGTTTATCTCGACGCCCAGCTTCCGGGGGAGACAATAGGGTTTGTTATAATCGAGCCTGTGTGAAGGGGGGGGGGGGAGGGTGGGGGGGGGGGCACCTGGTGGTTGCATGCAAGCGGAGCATAAAAGGAAAGTTGTAGCTGCAGTAGATTGTGTTGCCATAGATGGTGTACAAACAAGAGGACGTGGTCATCATGACGTCACCCGTTGGTTTGGGGCGCCGCCCTTTTAAGGGCACCGTCGCCAATTTGGATTCAGTCCGTCGCCATGTTGTAATTCCCCAACCAATGAATGACAGTTTCCACATGTGGACTGCAGACGTAGTGAGTGACATAGAGATTTGTCAATCAGCCAATCACAAGGTGACCTACGCAAGTGACAAAAATGTGTGATTGACTTCAAATTGATTTTGCATGATTTATCCAAATATATATTTTAGACACTAAAATGAACCGTTATAGGTTAAACTACGCAACAGCATATTAGAAAATAGTTTTAATAAAAATGTTGTATTTTACCGGCTATCAACCTTGGTGTCCTTAAAATGCACGTAACACTTGACTTCATTTCTGTACACGGCGTGCAGAAAGTCGAAATGATGACTTAAAAAGTCAAAATGATGACTTAAAAAGTCAAGTGGACAAATGTGTGTCTTACAGGAGCTTTGTCTTACGTCTGCACACGGGGGACAAACGACAATGTCATTATTAGTTTTTGTGTCCAACGCTGCTGCTGTTCTCCTTCGCTCTCATTTAAATGTTTGCTCCATTGCGGCCTTAAACAGTTTTAAATGGTGTTGAGATCATTTAACTGATGTACAAAGTGATTCTTTGATGCTGTAATAGAAGCCGTGGTTGGGGATTTCTTAGGACATTGAAATGTAATGTGTGTTTAAATGAACGGGTAGTTTGGTGGTTTTTGCATCATCAGCATGTTTAGAAGGGGATCGAAGGGTCTAATGGTTGATTCAAATAACACCTCGTGTTTAACGCTTCGCTCTTCATACAGAGCCTGGATACGCATCGTGAATGAGTCACATCGTCTGAGACCAACCGTCCGGTCTCCATTCAGCCCCTTACGTGGACATTCCATCACGTGACCTGTCTCATCTGCACTGGCACGGCAAAAAAAAACAAAAAAACAATCCACACACAACGGGGGGCGAGAAACAAGCCGGACGAGAGCCGTCTCCGTTTCACGAGAGCTTGACTCTTTGAGCCCCTCACAATGTTTCCAAAGTGAGCCAAAAAAACATAAAGGAGAGAGAAAATGGAAAAATAACAGCTGTGCACAGAGGGAACGCCGCAGCGGCATCATCTTACCCAGGGCCCAGATTTAACGTTTTGTTGCATTGCAGGTAGCCCATGAAACCGCGTTGGTTGGTTGGTTGGTTGGTTATTTGGCTTCTCTGCAAAACGGAGAACGGAGAATAAACAAGAAAATTCATTCAATCTGGA
Organism: Pungitius pungitius; assembly: GCF_949316345.1. Classification (NCBI taxonomy): domain Eukaryota; kingdom Metazoa; phylum Chordata; class Actinopteri; order Perciformes; family Gasterosteidae; genus Pungitius; species Pungitius pungitius. The sequence continues at coordinate 17,157,695 of NC_084910.1, forward strand.
CACGAAACAAGCATGAATCTGTCCTGCAGGAACTGAATAAATAAATACCTCAGGCGCGCCTTTGTCCTTCCGTCACTCTGTCCTCCTTCAGCCGCTTTTTCCCCACAATAAAAAAAAAAAGCGTCACACTCCTTGAACGAGAGTGACATCGCTGCAGAGACGCGTTAGGAGCTGACAGCAGACGCTGATGCACACCATCAGGTGTGGTGCCACCGACAATTGTTGTTGTTGCACCGCCGGCTCTCCCGGAGGAGTCTTAGAATTCCAGGTGGCGTCCGGTCAGCTGTGGGCCTCGGAGGGGAGGGGAGAGTGGGGGGTGGGGGGGTGGGTGTTAAAGGACAGTTCCCACTCCTGATGGTACCGTATTCTGTTTTTTGTTTTTTTAAGCAGTAACAGAAATGAAGAGTTTCGTGATTCCAGGATCCGGTCGGACAGAGGTGCTGCTGTCGACCAATCAGTGACGAGTATTTGCGACCCTCGCCTCCCGTGTGACTGAAAATGGGACGTTATGTTGTTCTGGATGAGGGCTGTCAGGTTTTCAGAGTTTCACTACACTGAATGAACACGTCATCAATGGATATTTAACATTGTGTTGTTTTGTAGCAAATAAATGACATTAAAAAGGTTGTGTCTTTAACTCTATTCATGCAAAGCTTTTGAAGAATATAAAAAAGTGATTATAGTTATCGTATACCTTCCATTTACCTGGGAATCTAATTATAACACCTTGTATATGAATGAAAAAGTAAATGATTTGATGCTTTGGATTTTCTTGGTATCTAAAAAAGAATCAAAACAACTCATACTATACTTATACTTCTAATACTATTCATAGCATCAGTGAAACGATAACAGCAGCCAAACACAAAGCGGCGTCATTATTACCCACAAAGCATTTCATTACATCATTGACCTGGTGGTAAGAATTACATCCAATGTGGTCAAAACTGATTTGCATCTATTATTTCATCGTAAACGATACCGAAGCCTGTGCACACACACACACACACACATTTGTGTGTGAAGATCTGGCATTACCATCCGCCTGTTTTAAACGACCACCTCCTGATGCATTACCTCCCGCCGTCTGGGCAATGTTGGACGTTCTCTGCGGAGACTCCATGACCTCCCCCCCCCCACCCCCGCTTAGACATAAAAAAAACACAGGGAAATAAAAACAATACAATTGACCGATTCCCAGTGGGAACTGGGAATAAGAGCGGAAAATGGGGTGTTCACTGATGTGTCAATGATTGCTTGTGCAATGCATCTGGGTTAAGTGTGTGTGTGTGTACACGCTTGTGTGCCCTTGTGTGCGTGTGTGTCCCGGTATAAAACTCCAAGGGGAGAACAACTTTCTGTTGTCGTCTTTTTGTGGCTCCTCGTGTTGTGTGGACACAGACGAAAGCCGCGAGGAAGACTGCTTCCCTCAGCGCCTTTTCCAGCTGCTGAAATAAAAATGCAAAAAAAGTTTGCTTTACTTCACAGAGACTCTCTCAGGCGCATGTACACACACACACACACACACACACACACTCTTTGCTCGCCATTATTTCACAGGAGCAGAAATACTTCAGCGTGGCTGGGCCTCATGGCGTGCAATGCGAGGGGAGAATTTAAATATCAAGCTGTTCGAGCGAAGATCGATTCGTGTGGAGCGACTCGTTTGTAGGGAGTCAATGAGCGCGTCGCCGTGGAAACGTCCAGGCGCCCATCGCTCACCCAGGAGACCGGTTCTTAGAGGTTCCACTAGTTTAGAAACGCTTGGCAAATGGATACTGGCCGGAAATTCCCCCCCCCCCCCAAAAAAACTGGTTAAGGAAACTTTTGTGTTGATCTGCTGCTGTGATTTCGAAATTGCAAAACAGTGCACGGCGACACTTTGTGATCAGCAACAGACCGAGTGGCGAGCGACTGCACTCGTGAAACGACATGTGAAGTTGAATCCTGATTTCAAGCGTGAAGTGACACTAAAACTGTTGCCAGAACGATAACAATAGGCCCAATGATCTGCTTTTATTTAGTCCGGTTTGAGCCGCTCGGCCCCCGCGTGTATCAGTGTGGGCAGATGGCAGATCAGTGAATTTCACATGAAAGTCAGCTGATGCTGAAACCCGGAGACTGATCACAGATACAAGAGGGCAAATAGCACCGGAAGCTATTATTACAATTCATTTATCACTTATGCGAGTGCCTTTGTTGTCCCTCACTTCACCCCCGCTGCAGTGGCACAATGTCTTCTGTCCGCAGATAACAGCCACTTAGGTGTGAAATCAACACAGAGCCGCAGCATCCGTTAGCGCCGACGCACAAACGCACACAGATCGGCTCCTCTACCGCAGTTTTAAAAGCGTCGACCTCCACATTTTGCCCAATTTTTTTTTTTTTCACCCACCCCGAGTGACGGAAAAAAAACGGCCGAGCACACAAGTGAGGGAGGAAATAAGAGGGAAAGAGTCAGATTAACGCGGGGGGCGAGATTTAACGCCGTTAACGCAACTTCGCCTCGCACGGCGCCCCCCCCCTCCCCAAAAAAAGCCCTGAAATGGCTCTTACGGCCTGATATCTCTATTTCCCAAGTGTTTAAAAAAACACGAGACAGCCAGGTGGGCTCTATCTTTAACCGCTTTAATTTCACACTCTCATCTCCTCGCCCAGGCGGATGAAGCCGTTTTTTTTCGCAAGTTTGAGGCCCCCCCACCCCCTCTCCCGGTGAGCCACCTGCCATTCTGCCTCCATCCTGCGTGGTGGGCATGGTGACCTGTGGATAAGACAAGCCTACCAACAATTCATTATATATATACATGAATGTTGTCGCTAAACACATTTCAAAATGTGCGATTCATTAGTTAATTAGTTAACAGGAATGAACCGTCTCTCCAATACAGCCCTCTACGAATAATCCATCCTCTTAGACAGGCTTCAGCAGCTGTGTGACGACGTGTGATGAGTCACATGAGCTCACTGCAGGTCTCTGTCAAGCCGAGCCCTGCTGTGAGAAATGACGCCATTGGTGGTGACGTGAGGACGGTCACAACAAATTGCATTTTTACATAATGTGTTTTTCCTGACTATAAATAAAGATTTGTTTTCAAAGACTAGCAGGTATCAAAAAGTAGTCAGAATGTATGAAAGTGAACATGATATGTCCCGTAAACGACATCTTTCATCTCGGATTCTATTCCTGGATATTGGTGTATTTTTCCAATATGCTGAATTTTTAAAAACACCAATAGCAAATTGTCAGACTTTTGGTATTAATCTTTCAAAATCAAAGAGCCGACGGCCTGTTTCTGATCTCACAATCCGGCGCCGACATTCAACAATCACGCGGCGAGAAATCCATCACGGCGGCGGCGGCGGCGCGGAGACGTCTTTCTTCATCAACAGTCGCCCCCCCCCCGCCCCCCCCCGAGAGACTGAGTGCAATTGATCGGCGCGCTGCGCTGGAAGTAAAAGGAAGGACTCAAAGTGTCATTACCACTGAAGCTGCTCCCCGCCCCGAACCAGCAGACTGAACCCAAGAACTCGCTGAGTTTACTCCGGGAGCCTGTCCACCTTCATTAGAAATAAACATGTTGCTCTTATGGCTTTCAACTAATGGCTAATTCATTTTAAAATACAAAAAAATATGCAACGTTTAACGTATCCTCAGAAACAAGCTCAACATCTAGCTCAGGTCCGCTATGAAACCTCTCAGGTGGTTGTTGATGGTTAGAGAGACGAATGACCTCGCTGACCTCGCTGACCTCGCTTTACGAAACCCTTTCCCCCTGAGCCCCATGAAGGGAACCTCACGGCGCGGCTTCCCTTCATGGGGCCGCGCAGACGTTGTGACGTTGTGACAGTCTGAGCGGAGGCGATACGTGGAGGCGGGAACGCGACTATAATACCCGCGTTTGTCTGATTCTGACCTTTTAGAATCCGCTAAGGCGGATCCATTGGATTAGTCCAGTTTTGGATGCGGTTTGGCCGCGGGCTAAAGGACTGTTGAGGTAATGTGTGTCAGCTGCGAAGTGACAGACAGCTCTGTGTGTTGTGGGGGGGGGGAGGCTTTTACATTATGTGTGTGTGTGTGTCTGTGTGTGCGCTGAACACATGCTCACTGGTTGAGTCCCGATACTGTATGTGACCTTTGGAGCGTTTTGCGTGTGTGTGTGTGTGTGTGTGTGTGTGTGGGGTAGTGAGGGGGGAGGGGGAGAGGTGGGGAAGGGGGGGCGCAATCGGTACACAAACCCACGTTAAAGCTGTCACATGCAGAGCCGAAATTGGATTAGTGTCATCCGTGATAAGGCGAAGGGGCGAAAAGAGGGAGAAGGGAGAAAATTGGAAGAAAGGAAACGGCTATTTCACCCCCCCCCACCCCTCCACCTCCACCTCCCGCAATAATTTCATATCAAATTCCAGGCACTGAATGCATAACCGCGCCGCCATGCCGTTATGGAGCCCTGCTGAAGTTAATGGAATATTTATATGCAGACTGTGGAACCCAGAATATCCTTTCTTTTACGAACATTGTGCAACCCCCCCCCTCCTCCTCCTCCTCCTCCTCCCTCCTCCTCCTCTCCCGCTATCGGCTCGTTCTAGAATTGCCTTTGTTAGGATTTGACACTATTTTTACACCTCCGAGAGGACTGTGTTTCCATCTGCTGCAAGTTAGGAAAAAAAAGGGCCTGTAGAGAGACGGGTGGTGGATTCAGTCGCTGTGAGCCTCGCCACGTGGAAATCGATGCCACACAAACCCCCCCCCCCCCTCCCTGCATCACGTATACTTGTCCTTTTTGTTTTGTTTTTTCTTCTCCATAGATTCAATTAAGCCAACGGCGGGGGAGAGACACAGCGGCCCTGACATGTGACGCCGCCGCAAGCAGTCCCGGGAATCGCCCAAAACGCTGCAGCGAGCGATCGCGCCGTTTAAGCAGATTGAGAGCGGGTCGGTGTGGAGAAAGGAGAAAAGCAGCAGGTGGATTAAAGGGTGGAGGGTGGAAGGGGGGCGGTAGGGAATGAGATGGAGTTGCTGACAGTGAACAACTGAAAAAGAACCAGAGAGGGAGGAAGCGGGGAGGCGAGGGGGAGAACTGAAGAGCTATAAATACAGGAGAGAGGGAGAGAGGGGGGGCTTGGTTGCTGCATGAAGCCTCAATAAGATGCCCCAACGTCGTTAGCATTCAGCTAGCGTAGCATTATTGCCCAAACCAATCAGAGGAAGGTGTCACGGGATTGCGCAGGCGAAACACGGCACGTTCCTCTGCGGTGGGTTGAGTTCTAAGTTTCCCACTGCCGGGGGGGGGGGGGGGGGTAGGAGGTGGGGGGGGGGGGTTCACGACGGATCCTCCACAGAGGCAGACATTTTCCATTCTGCCACGTGCGTAAAGGGTTCATCCCCGCAGCTTTTCATGCAACCGCACCACCGCCAGGGATTGAACACGTTCATACGCACGGGGGGGGGGGCTTTGCTGTGAAGCTTCACCTTTGAACCGTGAGCTGTGTGCCAACATACGTATCTATATTTATGAATAAATGAGACACCGGCGGCTCACTATGTGCTGGGACCTGAATGGATCTGACCCCGATACCCCCCCCTCCTCCCGGACGGCGCCCAAGAAAACGACACCAACGGTCGCAGCCCTCTCTCTCTCTCTCTCTTTGTCTAACGTCTTTTAATGAAAAGCGTCCGGCAGCATCTGGTTGGAGTTGGGTGGTGGTGGTGGCACCATCGGCCCTCCCACACGGCGGCGGAGCTCCCAGGGCGGCCCGGTCCCAGCGCAGGCCGTTAAAAAGGCAGGCGGCAGCAGCACCTTGGACCACGGGGGGGGGGGATGAACGGGGGGAGGAGGGAGGAAATGAAGGTGAGAGGAGGGAGGAAATGAAGGGGAGGGGAGGAGGGGAGGAGAAAAACGTAGGGCGGCTCATTATCGCTCCGAGGCCTTTGGTTCACTGGTGGAGTGGATGGAGGGAAAGATTCATTCTGGCTGACAGCGTTTTCATAATTAGACGTCTACTCGACAGGTGTGAGCCTCCTCACCCTCCAGATTAGGACTTAAACATGGAGAAGAGGTGGAGGTCGTTGTCCTTAACCAAAATCTGGGGACATTTCCACAAATGAAATAAATGTGACTGTCTTGGTCTTTCTCGTCCGGTGCCTAACGAGGAGGCCTGAGTGACTCACTTCTTCTTATGTTCAAGCTCATTCGCTCCAGAGGAGACATCGGACCGGATCGGGTGTTGTTACAGTGCCCCCTTGTGTTGACAGAAGCACTAAAGCCACGAAGCAGGCATGTACTGTGTGTACACATGTATGAATAAACACACACACACACACACACACACACATGATGGAGCCCGACTTGTTGAATAAAGCTGCAGCTCTTTTTTTAATGACGTTCCAAATGCAGGAGTAGTTCCTGCAAGTCAAAAAAACAAGCAAACATAAGGACTCGAGTCAAGAAAACACAGATGTTGTCACATGTTCAGTCCTTGGAAGTGATGGAAATGTTGTTGGAAGTGTTTTTTTTTGCAAAAGGATCGACTCAGCTTTATGCAAAACCGGTCAAATGCCAATCCGACCACAGTGTGCGTCGGCCCGCTGTGCACCTGACTGTAATTATGCAAATGTGAGGTAATTAGCCTGAGAAATCTGCTAGCCCTAATGAGCTGATGTAAACGAGTTCATTTTGGGATAACCGCCTCACATCGTGCACCGGGGTTTAAATAATAATAATAATAAACGAGTGTCTTTAGTTTTTTTAAAGAACTCCCTTATGCAGTAACCGCTCGCAAACTCCACCTCCATTAAAAAAAAAAAAGCTCCACCAACGACTCCCAGTGTGTTTGACAGACAGAGTACACATCTATTTTTTTATTTTTTTCCTGCTACCTGCCACAAACACGCCTCGCCGCTGCTATTTTGGCCTCGTTCACCTGTTGACCTGACAGGCAAGTGTCCCACATGTCAGCTGCAGGTGGGGACTCTCCGCAGGGAGCGATTCTGCGGGACGCCGGCTGGTTCAGTTGGAGACCAAATTCTCACCGTGTCGCCGAGGACTGCATGTAAGTGGACTTCTCTCTTTTCATACCTTTCCGCCCCCCCCCCCCCCCCCAATTGTAGCTGGTTTTTTCTTCTATTTGTCGCGTTCTCTGCCGTGTAGCGACTGGCGCGATAATCCCAGGTTTCTTGAGCGCCTCGTGCGGCCCCGCGTCCTGCCGCAGAGGGAGCGCGGCCTCCTCCTGGGCGCCTCCTCTCGGGGGGGGGGAGGCTTCAGCGAGGAGGCTGGTGGTTTTTTAGCGGAGAGCTGACCGGCGGGGAGGGAACCCTCATGCGTCACTGAAAGACCGAGCAAAAGGGTTTTGATTTCAACGTCGCGAGGGAGACAGCGAAGCGAAGCTCTGTGCCCCCCCCCCCCCCCCCTCGAAAAGGGACAGAGATCAGCTCAACCAGCCTTTTTTCGGGTTCCCTCGTTCCCTCGTTACCTTCCCTTTGTCTCTCCTCAGCTGAGCAGTTAACCAAGGAATCAATCTGGAGGTTTCCAACCCCCTTAAGATGTACGGCCTGTACCTGGAGGCGGTAAACGATTACATCAATGAATCCTACGGGGAGGACGTGTGGAGGCTGATCGAGAACCGGGCGGAGATCCCCCACCTCAAGTTCAACCGCCATCAGATGTACAAGTGGGTACAAGTCCGTTGTTTTTTTCCCACGTTTCCCCCGTTGTTGGTGTGCTGGTTTGTTTGACTCGTGTTCCCAATTTGTGTAAAGCGAGAAAAAAAAAAAACCAACAACCTGTAAACCAAAAACCATCTCTGCTTTTGAAAGTGACAACCTGATCCTGCGGCTGGCGAAGGCGGCGGGGGAAGTCCTGGGAAAGACCCACGACGAGCTGATGTACGCCTTCGGGGTCTACATGGTCAAGAGGATTGGGAACTACGGGTATGAGCGGATCCTAAAGGTGACAGAGCGCCTCCTCTTCCTCACCTCCTCCAGATTGCATTCCTTTTTTTTTTCTTCCTAGACCGTATTGGACTATGGTGGATGGAAAAAAAGCATGTATATTTAACAATTTTACAATAATTTTAAGGTCTTGGGGCGAAACGTGCGCGACTTCATCAACGAGCTGGACAACCTGCACGAGTACTTCCGCTTCTCCTTCCCCAAAGTGCAGCCGCCGAGCTTCTGCGTGGAGGAGGAGTGCGAGACGAGCCTCACGCTGCACTACCGCAGCACCCGCAAGGGCTTCACGCAGTTCGTCAAAGGTAACCGGGGGGGGTCTCGGACCATCTCACGATGGGAAAAGGCCTCGTGGACCCGAGTGTGGTGTGTAGCACGTTAATGAATTACAGAACCAAAAGGGGGTCGAAAAGGGGTCGGCGCGCTTCTGTGATGGAACACTGTGTCGTCTCCCCCCCCCCCCCCCCTCTCCCCCCTGCAGGCCAGCTCTCTCAAGTGGGGCGGCAGTTCTACAACACGGACATTGAAGTGGAAATCCTGTCCAAAGAAGAGACGGAGAAAATGACGTATGTGGTAGGTACTCAGGAGGGGGGGGGGGGGGGTAGGGGTCGAGCGTAGAGGTTGAGCTGCCCGGGTGGCCCCCGCCACGGTGCACGAGGGGAAGTGGTTTCCACCGCCTTCCAGGGGTTCTCCTTCACACTGTGGCAGTGTTTGTTGGATGGAGATGAGGGGCCTTCATGAACTGTCATTAGATTCGCTTCATAGAGGAAAATCTAAATAGCGACAGTTAAGACTTTAGTTCAGATGCTAATAAAGATAAAGATAAACTTAAAACTCCATTTAAAGGATGACTTAGTTGACAAAATATCCTTTTATTTTATTTTGTTGCCAATCAGAGCGTATGGAGGTCTGATTGAAGCTTTAGGAACTAATTCTGACAAGAGAGGCTTAATGTAGACAAACATTTTATTTCAGCACAATATGACAAGTGCATTCAAAGACTTGTTCAGCACTTCTGGGCAAAAAGCATTTTCCAGAGAGAAGACCAGAACCCATTTTGCTGGGATAAGAACTCCCAGAGGTCCACACGAGCTAAGAGTTCAAAAACAAAAAGTTATATTTTAAAATAATTTCCTGAACTCCACGCTGCTTCTCCAGGTTTACAAGATGAACTTTGACAACGCCGCCTTCAAACACCGCATGCCGCAGCAGAGGACGGCGCCGGGCTACGAGAAGCTGCCCATGAAGCGAGGCATCTTTTTTGTCATGTTCCCCTTCAGCGTCATCTTCCGCCGCGACATGACCATGTACCGCATCGGCGACGGCCTCAAAGAGGTCTTCTCTGACCTCCAGGGCAAGAAGGTCGACGAGGAGTTCACCCTGATCAGACCCATGCTGGAGTTCAGCTGGGAGAACGTGAGTCCAGTCCTTGAATACTAAAAAAGCGGAAAAGGTTGGGGTTTTTTTCTTCTTCAATCTGTGCCTCCTTCTCCTCATCAGATCTACACCCATTTGAACAACGTGTTTGAGCTGTTGTCCAAAGCGGTGGTGGAGAGCAAGCAGAAAGTCAACATCTCGACGTCCCAGGAGGAGAACGAGAAGGCGAGGGAAGAAGAAAGAGGTGCCGGCCTTTCCATTTCAATCAGTTCAGATGCATTATGTATTAAACAAAAGAAAAGGGTCGCATTACAAATAGATGGGATCACGGAACGTCAATCAAGTCGCTGCCTCGTTTTTCTCATTTCGAGGTCATCGAAAGAGACGTTTAAAATATTTATACCATATTCATGTGGAAGGAAGACAGACCTCTTTTGTCCACGTAGTGAAGTTGAAAGTGCCGCGAGCTCAAAGCACACATATTAAATATACTGTAACAAAACATTGACTCACCAAACCCGTAGCCTGCGGAAACGGGAAGATTCGCAGATGGTGTTGTAATTTCAAGAGGAAAAGACAATACAATCATAATAAAAAGACAAAACCCACGGCATCACCAGCAGGAACCGAATCTGCAACGCAATTCTCCTGTTGAACATTTGGCTGTTTTTTAACCACATTCCTGGCCTCCTTTAACTCACAACCTGATCCATTGAATCTGCCTCCCCCCCCGCCTCCTCCCCTGTCAGAGCCCAAGGAGGCGGAGGAGATGAAGAGCACGGACCAGGAGTACAGCAGCGCTCTCACCCAGTACAACAGCTCCGCCAACTCGGGCGGGGAGGACATCGAGCTGCTGGCGTTCCAGACCATCACCGGTCAGAGGCCTTTGTTCCACTTCTTCCTCATCTTCTCGCACGCATTCCATCGCCCACACGCGCCTTCCCCTCCCTTCCCTCACCCCTCATTGTCCCCCCCCACCCCCCGCACCCTCCCACCTCAGGTAAGTGCAGTGAGACCATCTTTGAGGACATGCGAGAGCCTCCGAAGAAGCCCCTCCACCTGAAGGGCCAGATGAAGTACGTCCCCCAGTGGGACTCCCTCATCTTCCTCGGGACGCCCATGTAAGACGTCTCCGCAGGGGGGCCACTGTTCAAGTTGATTTGTTACCGGAGTAAAAAATCGCCTTACAGTTTCCTGCTCTAATAATGAGCTCTTATCACTAACTCGGCACTCCATCCTGCTGCCGGGTGTCGGGGGGGGCGCACCCCGACCAAGATGCAAGTGCTGGGTTATAATTTGTGCAGTAAAACATACATTAATTAGAATGAAGCAGAATGTGAGAGCAGAAGTAGTTAAAGCTGCTAAAGGGCTAATTAAAGGAAATTCTAATTCTATATAAAATTTACATGCATTTAGTTGCTATTCTTCTGAATATTTCAGAACTTACGCAGTAGTATTCGGAATATATTATAACCATATTTTCCCATTAAATTATAATTATTTCATCGTGTTGCGTTGCCACCCTTTTTAGGTCAAAATTACATTTTGGAAGCAGGATTTATTCATTTTAACTAAGTGGAATAACTTATTTCAAGGACAGTTCATTTAGCGTCCTCTCTTTCTCCTCACTCTTAAAGTATAGAGACAGTGGAGGACATGATAAAGATGGGCGTGTACGTGAACGACCTGAACCTGCACGACTCCAGCAGGGAGCTGATTTTGGCCGGGACGCAACAGTCGGCCGAGCTGCAGCTGGCCCTCGACCAGGTGACGGAGACACCGCTGATCCGCTTTGTCTGGCAGGCAGAGAGCATCCGGGCTAACAAAGCCGGCCTCAGGCGGGGGGGGGGACCTCAAATGTGTACAAAAGTCGCCTCATAAAAATGTTCTGAAAAGCTTGTGTGATTGAAAGCACTGAAACAGCCAGGTGAGCCCAGGTGAAAACTCTGCTCCTGCATTGATTCAACCCGTTAAAGCCAAATCGGTCAAGGCATTGAAATATGGATTAAGAGGATTTTTGTATGGCTTTAATAGAGGTGAGACTGTAACCGGGGAACCCTTTGGTCCCTTTTTTACGATCCTCTAGGAGCAACAAAAGTACGCTCAGCTGCAGGAAATCATCAAGAAGCTGGACGAGGAGAAGAAGAGAGGAGACTCCCTGCTGTACGCCATGATCCCCAAAGCCGTGGCCGACCGCCTCCGGAAGGGGATCACTGCCCTGGAGACCTGCCAGGTACGACCCGTCAGTCATGGCGGTGCTACATGTGCACGATGTAACCCGCAAGACCTGACCATAGCTCAGAAGCGCTCGGCTTGCGTGTGGGCATGCGTGCGTAGGCTGGGTGGTGGTGGCCCGCGACAGCGTGCTTCTGCCCCGGTGACGGCGTCTTCTTCCTCCTCCGTGTCCCAGGTCTTCCCGGATGTGACGATCCTGTTCAGCGACGTGGTCAAGTTCAACGAGATCTGCATCCACATCACGCCCATGCAGGTGGTGGACATGCTCAACGAGATCTACATCGTCTTCGACACGCTCAGCGAGAAGCACAACGTCTACAAGGTCGGTCTGCAAGGGGAAGCAGTCTGCACGTGGAAATGAGCAAACTTCACAAAAACCTTTTATTTACTCAAAGTGAAATATAAAAAGACCTGTGAAATAGATTCAGAGATGAAGTTGAGTTCAGCTTCTCCTCCACAGTAATGCTCCTCCGTTCCATCCAGGTGGAGACGATCCGGGACGCCTACATGGTGGTGGCCGGCGTGCCCAACAAGACCACCTTTCACGCGCACCACATCTGCGACATGGCCCTGGACATGCTGAGCTCCATCGACCACCTCAAAGACCCCTCCACCGGGGACAACATCCAGATCAGAGTCGGTGAGCAGTGAGAGGCTCTCCATTTTATTCCCCTCAACAAACAGGCCTCATTTCCAAAGGGCCACAAGGGGCCGCTGTTCTTTGTCCAGCTCCAACCACTGAAAAACAAGAACTCTATCCATCACCTTACATTTGAACCAAAGCGACTTACAATCACATCTAGACCCTGAGGGGTGTAAAGATGTATTCAACTCATTTTGCATTAAATCGTCAGCTTGTTGGAATTGGAAATTGCAAAGATCTATGACAAAAACTAATCATCTTATGCTCTGCAACTGGATTTTGTAGTGCCGGGGCATATCCCAGCATGCATTGGTGTCTTTCTCTGTTAGGCCACTGATCCTGATACCGTTCTGCATACGGGAGAGAGGATGTCCTGCAGGCTGCAGTCTCTCTTGTCGTCATTGGTTGCTTATTAAGAGAACTTTGGAATGTAGAGGCCTACATAAATGTTGGGATAAATAATTACTTTGAAAGTAAACCAGGACTTGCCTGTAAGACGTTTCACGATGTCTGCAGCAAAACGAGCATTTTGTGAACAAATCGGCTGCAGGTTTGTTTTCATGAGCTCTTCCACCCCCCCCCAAGGTGTCCACTCGGGTATGGTGGTCGCCGGCGTGGTGGGTCTGAAGATGCCTCGCTACTGCATGTTTGGCGACACCGTGAATACAGCCTCGAGGATGGAGAGCAACGGAGTGGTGAATATCACATTTCATACGCCGCCACCTGGCAAAGTGTGGCAAAATACCCCCGCGGCGGCTCAATGATTGACAGCAGCAACAATCCGCCTCCGTCCCATTTTAGAGTCGATTAGTATTGAAAAAACATTTTCTGTTTAATGAAGTCATTGCGCACGCTGCGTTTTAGTTAATGCAACTGGCAAATCGCCTCATTTGCTTTCCATTACTTACAGTAATGTGATGTCATGTTTTGATGGAAATCTGTTCTCACCATCAAAAGAAAATAAATTAAAAAGGGAGGCTGAATAACACTTCAGTGCACATGGAAAGGAAGAAAACTCCCCCGAATTAACGCTCTTTCGAATCCAAACCTTTCCGCTGCGCATGTGTGTGTGTGTGTGTGTGTGTGTGTGTGTGTGTGTGTGAGCAGGGCATGCAGATACACATCAGTCAGACCAGCAAAGACCACCTGGAACACGAGCCCTACATCATCGAGGAGAGGGGCAAGATCTTTGTCAAGGTGAGTCCACGATGCAGACGACGGATCACAACAACCGCCTTGCGGCTGTGAGATTTGAAACGCGTTGTTCCAAAGATGAGGTCGCAGAACCAAAATGACACACCTGGTGCGTTACGGAAACAGGGTAAAGGGTACATGAAGACCTACTGGTTGAAAGGGAAGAGGGACCTGTCGTTCAAGACCCCGGCGGAGATGCGCTACAGCAGCGAGCAGAAGGACTCGGAGGAGAAGAGCTCTAATGGGTGAGTGGACAGAAGGTCGATGATGTCACGCCGAAGATTCCTCTAAATAACCCTTTAGAAACGTTTGGTTTCCTCATACTTGTGCTGTCCTTTGTCACTGAAAAAAATAAATGTGTAACCCTCCCCAGCTCCATGAGCACCAACGCCAAGCGCATGAGCTCCAACCTCAACATCGGCGGCAGCGAGGAGCACGCCGAGGGGAAGCAGAGCCCCAGCGACCTCCCGCCGGACGCTTTGCCCCCGGCGGGAGACGCCGCCGAGCCCCCCGGCGGGTCGGCCGAGGCCGGGGGGGAGAGGGCCAAAAGGACCAAGAACAACAAGGGGGCCAAGCTGGAGGTGCCCCAGGGGGACGCTCCGCCGGCGGTGTCGGCGGCGTCCTCGTCGCCCGCCGGCGGGCCGGAGAACGCGGCGCCTCACCTCGCCATCAAGAGGAACAGCTTCATGCAGCAGTGCGCCAAGCTGCCCGCCAACCTGCCCATGCGCAGCGGCTCCTGCTGCGTCCTGTGAGCGGGGTCACGGGTTGAGAGACCACGAGGCGACGGGGGGGGATGTCACGCTGAGAATATCATTTCAGTGTGAATCAGGGGGAAAAAATGGAAAATAAAAAATAACGTCTACGTTCGAAATCGTTCACTCTGATTTTTTGAATGCTACGCCGTGCCGGTTCGTTGGTTTAAAATAAAGAGTTAAACAGGAAGTTAAGACGATGGTAAACACTTTTAAATACATTTCAAACATTTCCCGCTAGTCCCCTTTTGTTATGGTCAAGTCAACATTTAAGGCTTCTCCAAGACGACCGGCACGTCGCTCCTTCGTTTCATCGGCGTCATGCATCGAAGGATTTTGACCTGTGATGAAATGTGGAAACATTTGGGTTTTTTTTTTTTTTCTTTTCTTAAGAATTTACAAGTTTCACAACAGGTTGCACAACACGCCTCCCGTATGCCAACTGTGAGGTGCTATTTCCTCTACAAGAAAACGCACATTCAGGGAGGAAACTGGAGAATTTGAAGACTGTGCCACAGGTGATCGCGGCCACAACGAAGACTTTGCGCGAAGAATTTGCTGTGCGGTTCCGTAAAGGCACTCGCCAAGTCACTGCTTCACCAGTTATGTCAAAAAAATGCAAGAAAAGTCAAAGTGAGCCATTTGGGGAGCGGCCTTACGCTCCGGAGCCTTCGAGGTGTTGACACTCGTGCTGATCTGCAGGTTAAAGGGGTTGGTAGTTTTAACCAGCGCGCTGACCTGCCAAACTTAAAGCACCTGTTTCTGTTTCTTTTCGCAAGCGGAGGAAAATATCCCCCCGCCGGCCAGTGGAGAAAATGAACGTTTCTAAACCACTCGGTATCACGCTGATAAGCCGAGATTGCCACCTGCTCGTCTCTGGTCCCGCTGAAGTGGCGTGCTTCACGATGTGCATTTACAAAATTATGCAGTAGACTTGGGCCTCAAAAAAAGGGAGTGAAGTTGCAATTAAATAAATCAGGGACTGGGGAACAGTGAGTGATTCA
Organism: Pungitius pungitius; assembly: GCF_949316345.1. NCBI lineage: Eukaryota > Metazoa > Chordata > Actinopteri > Perciformes > Gasterosteidae > Pungitius > Pungitius pungitius. Next base: position 17,172,845 of record NC_084910.1, read on the forward strand.
CTTTCCGGCTTCTAAAAAAAAAAATCCAGATGGTAGGATCTTGTACAGTATCTGATGGTATCATGGAGGGAGCCCCTGTCAGCTGCAGACTCATCAAATGATGTCTTCCTCCGAGCAGCATCGGTTCATCTCAATCTAGTGACGCTGCCGGTGGAAAGCCCCTGAGCTCACTAAATCCTCCGTCCCATTCAGGTACCACATCTTCAGGCGTAATGTCCGGCCCTCGGTGCTTAGCAGGTCAGTTATTCCTGTCTTAGTCATCTGGTGATAACAGGCTGCCATTATGTGAGTGACTCTGTGTGTGTGTGTGTGTGTGTGTGTGTGTGTGTGCGCGCAAGGTTGGAAGCAGAAAGGTCCACGCAATCTTTTAATGAAAGATAAGTGATATAATTGAAATTCCTCCTATTATCTCATAACCAAAAGAGGCCAGTCTGTAAGCCGTGTACAGTACGCAGGTGGTGACAGGTAAGAGGTGATTTTGGGTGAGGTGCGCACCTTTTGCACACCAACACGCACAAACACACACACACACACACACGCGCGCGCGCGCTCAGCCGAGTACTCCCTGCCGATGTTTCCTCGTGAGATGTCATTACACGATAAAGAGGAAGCCATCAGGAAACCGCTTAAGCACTACTTCCTGTCTGTTGCCACGACAACAGACCTCATTCTGCAGTTGCGAAGTTGAGCAAAACTTCACCCGAGTTAATTTCTTGTCAGGAGGGGCCCGAAAGCCCGAAAAAATGGAGGCAGGTGTGTGTGTGGCTCAAGGCACGCCGGCACGCCGGTGGGTGGGTGTTGCGTCCGGACGCTCCTTCGGTCCAGCTGGGTCTCAGTGTGACCTTTGCCCCCCGCCCGGACATCTGACAGCAACTAACGCTTGCGAACGGTTTCATTGGACGGGTCTTTTTTTTTTTCCCCAGCACAGCTGGCTGCAATTCAGATAAACTCACAGATTAAACGCCATGAGCTTGAGAATCAGGGGACGCTTCCTGTTTCTCTAAACGGATGGCTTGAGACGGTGTCGGCTGCCGCTGTGAACAACACCAGTGTGGATATCGGTTTCCCTTCGTCACGTGCTGTGCTCCCCTCAAACTGGATTTTCACTCCTGTCAATAAGACTTTAAAAGTGTCTGATGAGGTTTAATCAGCTGAGCAAAGCTCAATTCAGGCCGCTTGGTTTTATTAGACTGCGAGTACAACGGAACGCCCCCATCAAGGAGGGAATTACTTTATGAACTGCTTTTTTTCACGTATAAAATAAGGGACAAAGGGCACTCGCAGGCATCATAATGGCGTCAATGTTTAGCGGCTGTATCTTTGTGTGCAGGTAATTCAGGTTGAAGTGTATCTGTGATTTGACACCGAACAGCGTTGTTACACACACCATAAAACCCGGGCAAAGTGTGAGCACGCAAACGGCCGACAGCAATTCTTTTTTCCAGGAGGAAATAAAGCTCATTGGAAGAGTCCCGCATCTACTGCCATCATTCCCCTGTTGTGTGATGCCGTGGCTTTGAATATGTGTTGAGATAATGCATGTTATGCCTGCGTCTCGTAATGTAAGAATGATCGGCCTATTCGTGCTCCGATGCAAACGGGTCTCCGTGCTGTGTGTGGAGAGGAGTCGAGCCTCCAGTTGCACTTACAAGCGCGGTGTGCATGGCTCTTGACCTCTTAACCTTAACCCAGAGCAAACGAGTCGAAACCGTACAACCCACAGTCACCGAGACATTATGATTATGATTGTCACATGACCCGTGGTGTTTGGCGGAGTTACAGTAAGACATTTTTACGTAAATAATTTGGCAGATTAAGATCACAGACGACCTCAGAAATGATTACAAAAGCATAATTCACATAGAAAATGGGCCGAGCTGCATGAAAGTACAGTGAGTTTCAGTGCAGCCAGCAGCACGGGAGTGTGTGTGTGTGTGTGTGTGTGTGCGTGCGTGCGTGCGTATGTGTCAGACTGAGACACACACCCGGGCCACTCATTGTTTTCATTCTACCCTGAATAGGTGACACGTGCGCACACGGGGAGGGACGCTCGGGCCGCGCTGACAGGAGCTGCATTCCAGAGCAGGTGAACACACACACAGACACACACACACACACACACACACACACGCAAAGAAAAGAGGGGCTGAGCCGCTCCCCTTTTGGACCGGCCGCATCCCCGGATTATTGCCAAATTCTTTCTGGGGGTTTTCACTTGTCAGAACAAGCAGAGGCACAACATCAGCAGCACTGAGGAGAGACGGGGTAGAGTCAGAGAGAGAGAGAGAGAGAGAGAGCACAGCTGTTCTGCAGGCCTGGAGTTTCAGAGGGAAACTCAAGAGAGAGAGAGAGAGAGAGAGAGAGAGACAGTAAGGGGTGTGTCATTGCCATTTAGTTCCTCAAGGAAGTACAACTCAACATTATCTTAAGACAGGGTGGCGGCACCGACAGAAGCGCTGCAGGAGGGCTGCTTTTTTTTTGGAATCCGCTCGAGGTGAAGATGAAGCGATCGCATTAAACCCGACGGGCCTTTTGTGTCGACCTGAGACCCTGAGAGAGAGGAGGGAGGGAGGGGGGACGCAGCAGCACAGGTAAGAGGACTTGTACCGTGTTCATGTGTCACTAAAGAAGAGATGAATGACCTTGTGCGCCCAGAGGAGTGTTTGAGTTCCTCTTTCTTCTTCTTTTTTTTTTTTTTTTTTTTTTATTGGTTTCTCTGTGGACACATTAATGCCACTCAGGTGACGATTGGAACTAACTGTGTGACTTCTCTTCACTTCCCCAGAAGTGAACTTTGATTTAATGTAATCACAGAAAGGGATGGGGGGGGGGGGGGGTTCTATTTGCGGGCCTCGCCCCCCCCACCGTGTTTGAGACGACTTTTTGTCGGTTTCGCTTCCCGTTCGAGCAACGGCTCCCCGTGAGGGTTGTGCAACGTAAGAGAATGACTGCAATACGTGGGGGGGGGGGGGGGATTTTGTTGGAGGATTTCAAAATGCTTTCTCATCTACCATTAAAAAGCTCGGGAAACAAAGATATTTGACAAATGCATGAGGTCAAACTTTTGCAAACTATTGATGACGCTAACCCAACGCTTAGTGAGAGATTTGCAATGTGAGATTAACGTGAAGGAGCACAGGAGTTAAAGATAGAAACTAGTTCAAAAGGCAGACAGGAAGTGACATCTCACCCCCCTGTAGCCTCGCTCTTATTACCTAATCATCTTTGGTTCATCATCAAACGTTTCTACCAGTTAAACGGTGAACTTTCAACACAACGGCCTGCTTGTTTTCATCCCAGTTGAATGGCTTTTTGTTTTTCCTCTTCTTTCTGGAACAACCTCATTGTTCAATGTGATCAAAGGCTGAAAGAAACCTCCACCCCCCCCCCCCTTTCCTGCTCATCCCCAGGTGATGAAAGTCACTGAGGATGTCTGTCTGTCGAGCTCGTGCCAACCAGGTTCCGTAATGCGCTCTGATAACAGCGCAAAAGGGAAAAGGGAGCATCAAGAATCCCCCTCTGAGTGAGATGGTTTATCCACACACACACACACACACACACAAAAACACATTGATGCAAAAAAACAACCGGAAACCACTTTTAACTCTAAAAGCTCACGTCCACACGCACAAGTTCACACATGTCCGCTGAGGCTCGATGCCGGAGTCTTCCCGAGGAATGCTAAATATTTACCTCCCCTGGCACCAACCAACCAACCACCACTTTCCGCCTCTCTGACTGTCCATTAACCCGGAGTCATGGCCTCCTCCTCCTCCTCCTCCACCTCCTCCACACACCCCCCCCCCCCCCCGCCTCGCCGCCTGGCGATTTAAGGTCAGTTCCCGCCTCTGCTGTTAATCGCTTTGCCCCTCTGGCGGGCCGTCGGATCTCACTCACTCGTCCACTCCAACGGGCATCAGTTGGGTGAGGCGACAAACGCTCGAAAACGGGAAATGGGTGTCGCTCTCTGGTGTTCGCCCACGACCAAGCGATGGATGCTTGAAAGCCCTCTTCAATCCACCTGCATCTGAAGCGTCCTCGGGTCTGTGACCGACTGAGCGACACCCATTACGCGGGAAAAGGGTGTTTTTTTCTTTTCTTTCGTCGCTTCACGTGCAGCGTGGAAGGTTTCAAGGCTCTCGCCGAACGGCCTCAAATCTCCTGGTGGGTCTGCATCAAAAACAACAACAGACAAAAAAAACAAGCAGCCGGCGGGTCTCCAGTCGAGGAGCCACATCTCACCGAGGCCCTGGCGTCTCTTTTTCAGGCTAAAAGAAAAGGAGGGGGGGGGGGGTGGATCGAAGCACGAGTCTGAAGCGGCTATCACGCTGCTTCACTTCCATCGTCGCTGCTGAGGGACATGAATCTAATGAACGTTCTTTAACTCCCCCCCCCCACCCCCCACGGCTCGTGTAACAAAGCAAGCCGTTGACAAAACGTGACACTCGGGATTAATGGCTGAGTGTGGAAATGGAACCTGGAGAGAGTTTCCATTAAAAAGAAGAAGAAGTGAATGTTTGCTTGTTATGGATGTTTCCGGCGGGAATCGGGCTGCACATCGGGGACGGGGAGGAACTCTGCATATTTACATGATAAGATCGTTAGTTTGAGCAGATCACTTTTCGGTCGAGTCATTTGCTCACATCTCCAACTGTGAGTCATCAACAGTATTAACAAGGATGGAAAGAACGCATTAACGCAGCCGCTAGCTAGTGGACAAAAGGCTGGTAATAATGCACAGGCTGTCTCTATCACAGAGTAACAGCTTTTGTTTCTTTTAGCATGAAGGCAGTAATAAAGCAGTTGGTCCCAAACCCCAGAAATTAGTGGAGCATTTCCACCTTGAGTTCAGTTTCCAAAAATTCCCAGTGTTTTTTCTGGGATTCGAGGGAACCAGCGCGATGCTGACCTCGGCGTTCGGCGATCTCTGCACCTCCGCCACTGATGCAATCTGGGAGACGCAGGCACGGACCTGCCTCAGCTATGCAGCCTCGCTGCTCCTCTCACTGTACTTGTCCACACAGGCCAGAAGTGGCATTTAGTGCACTGAAAGTTACAGCTAAAAAAAGTGGGGCTTGTTTGAGCTCTGAGGGTCCGTAAAAATGGGAATGTGCGACCAAATGCCACAGGAAGTGGAAGAGGACGCACGGACGTCTTAGTGGAACTGAGGCCAGCCAGAGATACTGTACGTCTTGGAGGATCTCTTTGCTCAGTCAATAATTGAAACGAGACATTGTCCTCTGGCTTTGTGGCACCGGAGACAAAACATTTTCTAAGTGCTGTACAAGGAATCATTTTGCTTCTTGTGTTACTCTGATCCTTTCAGTCTCCATTTTCCTCCGTGATTCTCTTGACTAAATCAAACGTAAAATGCAGTTTTTCCTTAGTGAATGATCTTCCGGAGAGAGAGGGGGGGGGCTTAAACCCAATTAAAAAGGAATTCATTGGAAATGTGTTGACAGTTGAAGATAAACAGTGGATTTCGTAGTTGTGTCATTGCCTGCAGCACGCATGCTGATGACCTCCCACGGGGGCAGGGAGAGGGGGTGTGGGGGGGGCGCTTGCTAGGTGTGGTTAAGTCTCTGTGGAGAAATTAAAGTCCACTGTGGAGTCTCTCGCGTGGTGCTTTTCCCTCTCGGCAGCGACAACAAGTTGCAAAAACAAAACACAAACTGGAACTAACATGAAAGCAGCGTTTGGTTTCTATTTTAAATATGACACAATGACCCGTAGTTTTACAGCGTTAGTAAGTCACTAAACCAACACTTATTTCCGGAAATAAAAAAATATAATATTAAATATAAAAATATCCGCGCTGCCTGCCAGTGAAAGAGCGGCAACCAGCTTCCGTTAAATCCGCACCTGTGTGTACCCGGATTCGTTTTCCCCCATTTTAAGTGCAGTCGTCTAAAGCCCTCACTCTGCCAATGTATTATCTTTAGTCAAATACGGTTTTGTCCCCCCCCCGTGTTCTCCACAGTTCAGGCAACCATGGACGCCTTCAGCTCCAAGGACATGGCCTTGAGGGCGCAGAAGAAGATCCTCAGCTCCATGGCCACCAAAAGCTCCGTCCAGATGTTCATCGACGACACCACCAGCGAGATCCTGGACGAACTGTACCGCGTCTCCAAGGAGTACTCGGGCAACAAGCCGGAGGCCCAGAAGGTGATCAAAGACCTGATCAAGATCGCCGTGAAGATCGGCCTGCTGTTCAGGAACAACCGTTTCAGCACGGCGGAGCTGGGGGTGGCCACGGATTTCAAGAAGAAGCTGCACCAGGGGGCCATGACGGCCATCAGCTTCTACGAGGTACGTCTCTTGAGTTGCACTTTTCTACGACACCGATATCGTTTTCCTAAATTCCTAAAGGCCGATGGATAAAGTCTCTTCATTCAGTGTTCAAGGGTCAACGCGCACGCGGCTCACAATTGTTGTGTAGAGTTATTTAAGTGCGACTAAGCACAAAATGACTTAATGCCATGTTATTTTGCTTTATGGCCGTATTGTAGACATTGTGAAATCACTAAAGTGAGGCTTCGAAACGGCCCGTCCACAAACCAAGGGGTGACGCCACAATGACTAAGTCCACTCCTTGATTACGGTTTTGTAACTGGAGCTCCTTCAAGGCCCAACGGTTAGCTAGTTAGCTAGTTAGCGTGACCGGCCTCAAACTGTAAGTTACTTTTAAAGTAACGAACCCCCGTTATTGCTCATTTCCCCCGGGTTTTGAAACGTCGCCAAAGAGAAGGGGGGCCACCAAGTAGGACACAAAAAGGATGGTTTTAATGATTTGATCATTGTAACGCTCTAACATTTGTGTGCTCCCCCCCCCCTTTGCCTGTTGCAGGTGGACTTTACATTTGACAAAGCCGTGATGGAGGAGCTGCTCACCAGCTGCAGGGATCTGCTGCTGAAGCTGGTCCACACACACCTCACCCCCAAGTCCCACGGCCGCATCAACCACGTCTTCAACCATTACTCGGACCCGGAGCTCCTGACCAAGCTGTACGAACCCGGCGGCGCCTTCAGACCCAACCTCACCAAGATCTGCAAAGGACTCAACAAACTCGTGGAGGACGGGACAATATGACCGTTGAACTCTTTTTGTAAAGTCACACGGACGCCGGGAGGTCAACGGGGGGGGGGGGAAACGCAGCCGAGACCATTTGAGTCTTTGTTCTGCTGAGGACTTGCGACGCAAGACGAGAGATTTAAGAACCCAACCGCTGCCACGTTGTTCTTAAAGAACATGTGGGATACAAATACAGCTGATTGACTTTTTTTTTAATAGGAGATAAAACGTGTATAGTTGTAATGAATACCTGTCCTTTCAGACAAGGAACTAAACTTGAAGATAAACCGGTTCACTATGTATCAGTCGTTAGTAAAAGGTAAAGTCATCTAATGTAAATTCTTGAGACCCTGAAATGTTTCGTTGTAAACTACTGATGTTGTGCATCCAGATGAGGAGGAGTAGGAGGAGGAGGAGTTCAAACAGCTGGGAAGATTGCATAAAGAGAAGAGGAGGGGAACAATGCCACTGTAAAGCAGCACTGCCTTCTGGTGGTGAAGACGATGCCCGACACACTGGACGCGTGCACCGGGGCGGCCGATAATAAAGCAAATGACCCACAGAGCGGACGATGACGCACCAACACTGCTTCAAAAGCGTGAACACAAACACTCGACTCTTGAAATAGTGTTGACTGAACAAGCTTGTACGTTGATCTTATGATTTGTGTTATTCCCGGAGGTTCGGATTTCAGACAATTGCCGAGATTGAGATCAGTGTTCTTTGGTTTTACATCAAACTAAACAATAAAAATCAACGCAGAAAAAAGGAAAAATGAATCTCAGTTAATTTATTACATGTTACATTTTAAAACTAACTAAATCAGTTGCCAAAGGATCAAAAGGTGGTCACCGCACTGGCAGACAATTTACCCCCGTCTGCTTAGGCCCAGGCCGCCTCCCCTTGTTCAGAGACCCCCGTAGCGCCGGCTCCCAGATTCATTTTTTGTGATAAAATGTTGTATTCATTTTAAAAATCTGCAATAAATATCAACTATCCATTTCAATGAATACTTACACGGACACACACTAAAACGTATTTAAACAAATACAAAAATATGCAAATAGCAAAAAATATAACCCCAGCCACCACCTATTATTTATTGCATTATAGGGTGTATACACTACAATTAATTACATCAATTCTTGCATTCTAATAAAAATAATAGGTTTTCACTTCAGCTCCTTGCATTCTATACTCTATATCTTTGCAAAACCAACACACATGGATATGCACAGACACCCTGATTCCGGACTCCCCATCAGCAGAGCGAGCACAGCTTTAATCTCTTCAATGGTTTGAATAATGACATATTTCTACTTGGCCACTAACATTAAAAACAGTGGCAGTGGGCTGAGGTGTTTTGTGGTTCTCTGGTTACTCCAGTTTGCCACACTTTAAATTATAAAATAAATACAAATTTTATTTGTAATAATAAAAGCAATAAAAAGAAAAGATCACCTAATAGCCTGTTAATTTAAGAAATCATTTATATCACTGAAGGCAACACTATTCTTGTGTTATTAGGAATATAATAAAAAATGACCTTATTGCTTAGATAAATGAGTGTTTATACATTTTTATATTTTTGTGAGGTAAAATGCTGTCTATTATTTGTTTTTCATAATCTGTTGGGCCCAGTGACACCTTGCGCAGGGATAACATGGACAAAAGGCCTTTTAAGAAAAGCAACTTGTGAGTCCTTGCAGCAAATTTGCATCTTAACGATTCATTACACTACAATAGGGGTTTTTGCCCTTGAGGGTGAAACATAGTGACCCCTGGTGTATAGGAACTTTAAACTAGAACTACATCCATTGGTTTCATCTCTACAGGCAGAGACAAGGTCAGCTCACATCAACGTTTGACACGGGACGTATGAAGCTCCTCATATTCCACAGCAGCGGACTCTCTCTCAACGTGTTTTACCCCTTGACAGCTTCTATGGAGAAATCAGAAGTGGCATAGAGCTACTCACAGCACCAAGTTGTACATCGTTAGTAATTCCTGTCTTACTTTTATGGTGATGTAAGAAGGTTTCGGCCCCTGCAGTCAACACTTCTATTTCAATCTTTTCTTTGGCAAAAGGCTTTTTGTGTAGTCAGTAAACAAAGCCTCTGTTGACCGTATGGTAAAACCGAACTAAAGACAAGCCAGAAAGTCCCACGAGAAGTTGCTGTGGACTTGAATTGGCGCCAGAATCTTTTGGCAATCGACCCTCATAAAATAATATCTTTTAATAATAATAATATAATATCTTTGGCCTCGCTGTTTTTTGTACTCTTACTCAAATCTGGAGGCCGCTTGCAAGTCTGCCATCGCGGTCAAATGTTACGGCTTCACTGATGTAACCAAGCTTGAAAGCTCCGTAACTCATTTGATTGACAGCTGATCTGAATTGAAGTGATCATTTGGTGAAAAATGATGTCTGCGAATTAGAAAGAAAAAAAAAAGAACTGAAATTGTGTAATCAATAGTGTGTCTACTTGTTGGAGACCCCTGATCTACAGCATGTCACAACTGGAAGATCTCATCCTCCCGGTCTCTCATGTTCTTGGTCAGTTTGGTGATAGTGAGGGGCACAGACACGTGTGACGCCTGCTGCTGTTGCAATCCGGAAGGTGAAAGGACACTCTGCGACCTCGCCAACGGCCGCCAGTCTGACGTCCTGCTGGAGCAAGCCGCTTCTATGGCGGTGACCCTGAGAGGAGCGAACAGACGAGGGGAAGACAAGAAGTCAGGAGACTGAGACGATTCACAATGCACATTCCGACCGTCTGCAGCGGTCAGGGATATCTTAGTCAAGCACTTCTTGCTCTGGTACGAGTACGAGGCAAAAGGTGACGGAAGGGCGTGAATAGCGTGTGTCACCAGTCAAGCAGCAATAGCCGCGTGGCCATACCTCTTCTCTGCGCCCTGGCATCCTTTGACGGCGGCGTGCTTGGACTGACATATCAATCCATCCAGCCTCTTCAGAAAATCCACCGGAGTGAGGTCCGATTCCCTGTCTTTGCCGTCATTTTGTTGCTCCGTCTCAGAGGAGCTCCCGGTGAGCCCGGCACAGCAGTCTATGTTGCTGTCCTCCCCAACCAAATCCACACGGTTACTGCCCTGCTCCCAGTCCGACCACACTGGGATCGACAGGGACTTCTTCAGGAATATTGACTCGTTGGTGTACAGCCTGTTGGCCCGATTGATTTGCTCCATCTGCAAGAGATTAAGTCATCAGTTTCAAACTTGGCAGAAGTCTTGTCTAGAAATATCAAAAAAAAAGTTGAGTGCTGCTTTTTGGCTTCTTACTTTAATTATGGAGCAAAAGAGCATACTAATTATTATTACTTTATATATATATATATATATTATTATCATTATAAAGTTACCACAAATGTAATTTGCAATAAGAAGTAAAAAACAGACAGCAAGAAAAAACGGGTACACAACATTCAATGTTAATTGTGAACATAATCATAGAAAATGTACAAGTTTACACGTCTCGCTGAGAGAGGAACTAAAATAAATACACACTATCTTAAGTGAAGTAGTGACAGGAGGAAATGAATACTTACGGACACTCCGTATCTCAGGGACAGGCCTTGCAGTGTGTCTTCTGGCTGAAGCGTGTGTTCAATGCGTCCCTGTCGAACCGGGGACAGCGGAGACCGGACCAAACTCCCGTAAGACCTGGTGCGGCTGCCGCGCAGCAGGCCATTCGCCCCGGGCTGCGAAGGCGTTCGGGCCCCGGACATGACGGTCGTGAAGCGCTTGGTGTTGACGTTAAGTTTAAAACCGATCAACTGGTGTTAAGTGGCAGCTCCCAGAAAACTAACGCGTCGCTCACATCGCGAGAAAGCAGCGTATTTAACGTTAGTTAGCCTATATAAGCTAACGTTAAGTAACCCACCAAGCGGCTTAGTTTCGCCTGTTAGCAGAGTTAACAACTTTAAACCTAGCTAGCGTTCATTTGGGTTTGACAGCCGGTCCTTTAGTTCCCGTGTTAAACTCTGACTTGCTAACGTTACCTGTCCGACCCGTGTGGCGGCTACAGACATACTTGGCAACAAGTCCCACAGAGTACATCTCTTAAACAAACGACTGAAACGTTTCCGATAAAGTCGCCAATGTGTTGGCGTCTTCTAAATAATTAGCTTCTGGCTGCCATGTGTTGCCATGGCTGCCGAATCCCAGCAACCAGTCCCGTGGTTTGTCACAAGAATTGCGTTCAGTTACAATCGGAAATCCCGTAAAGAAAAATGGAGACCATGGAACAGCGTCATTCCGTTAGCGACGCGTCGATTGAATAGTTCGGTGCGCACGGGCATCAAAACAAATGACCATCTAAAACTGGTGAACCGTACTTTTTTATATGGTAACTAAGTATTTCTCCATTTCCTATTCAACTACGAACGCAACATTGCTATCTAGCTTTAGAACGTAATAGCAGCGGAGGGTCGGTAGAGGGTGGTAATGAAGCTAGTTCAACAAATTAACTACATTTAATAACAACAACGAAGAAGAAGAAGTAGAAGGTAGCACTGAAAGAAGACGTTGCTACTACTAGCCAGCTAACTAGGCTAACCTGTTATTGACATCGGTTTCAGATTATCATACCATACATATTATGTCTTTTAAAAGAGAAGGTGATGACAAGAGTCAGCTAAACATACTTCAGGTATCATTTAACTTTCGTTTTTTCCGTTGCGTTGAACACGTTGTTATGTATAGCCACCTGGGGATAAATGACAGCTTTGAAACTAATACAATTACCAACAACATTTACAACAACAATGAGTCAAGCACTCTGCTATTTCTTTTTTGTCCTCGTGTTTCAGAAGCGTCGCGTAGCGGATCTTCTGTCCAATTTCATACCAGAAGATGAAGCGGCTCTAATGAGAAACGGAAGGTGAATTTCAACTCGAACACGCAGTCCTGTTTTGAGGGTGAAAGGTCTCGTCACTTTACGTTTAAAAGACATTTACAATCCAGCATGTCGATTCTGTTTGCAGATACAGCTGCGTGGTGTGCTCCCACCGTCCGGTGTTCGACACCGTGGACACGCTGACGGTCCACAGGAACGGGAAGAGGCACCTGGAGGGTGAGACACGCTCTCATTATCCATCTTTTAAAGGAATAAGAACCTGGACCAACATCAATGTTTACGCATAGAATAACCAGATGTCTTTGGGTTAATGCAGAAAATTATTTAAGTCACTCTTATTATATCACAATGATACCAAAAAAAACATAGAATGTGTATGTTCTTGCGCGGTATAGATTTTCCGTGTGTCATTTCCTCAGGATTAAAAGCATTCTACGGCAAGAAAGCCCGACTGAAGAATGAAAGGATGAAAAGGCATCACGAGAACTACGTCCACACTGAAGACACAACGCAGGTTCGTGACTTTTAACAGTTGCCGTTCAGCTGATTTCTAAAGCAAAAGACAGTTGAGGCATGTTGTTGTTGTTGTTGTTGGGTGTTGAAGGTATTTTTTAGCCCCCCGTGTGACTATCATATGACCCTGACGAATGACTTCATTTTGTCTGCTGTGGAAACGACAAACAACCCTTGACGGAGCATTGGGTAGAGCTGACCTCTGAGCCAAGGTCTCGGGGGGGGCTTTTGAATCACTTCTACATCCAGTGTTTTTTGTGACATTTTTAGGAGCCCTCCTGTTCAGCCCCTCTGCTGGAACAAACACGGCGGCTGACGCATCACGCTTTATTGAAGACCGCACCATATAACAGCTGCCATTCAAAAACAAGGTGAGTGGGGCTCTTTAATGCGCCTACTCCCACAAATCATTTAAAAACACTCAAACGTGAGCTAAATCTATTTTTATTTTCAAGTACGAAACCTGAAAAGGAGCCGCTGCGCGCGGGCTTCGAATTCAGCAACAGAACGGCGTCCGAACAACGAAAAGCTGAAGGTTCAAACGTTTCATCACTAAGCACTTCAGCAGGTGAAAGTCTTTAATGTTCAGACCTTATTGAGGAGAACCCTGGCCCCCGGTGTGCTTTAATTGAGACGATGTTTTTGTGTAGCCGGTGACGGGGGACCACCGTCGGAAAACGTAGAAGGAACTAAAGGTGCAATGACACAGGAGGAGAAGGAGGAGGAGAAGGAGGAGGAGCCTATACCCGCCGAGAGGAGGAGAGAGCTGCAGCACTACCTCAAACTGAAAAGGTACAGGCCGGTGGTTTTTGTCGCTCAGGCCGACCTTGTGCGTTTTCCCTTATCAGAAGTCGGCTGAGTATATTTGACTGTTGACTGTTCCAACGTGGGTGCTTTCATGTCATCGTTCTTTGTCTGCCTCCCAGCGACGGGTGGCTGAAGGACCGGAGCGGCCAGTGGGTGAGGGACGAGAACGTGGAGTTTGATTCAGACGAGGAGGAGCCTTCGCTCGGGCCCCTTCCTGCACGTCCCTGAGAAAGGACTGAGAACTGTGGGCGAGCACAGATGAACTCTCACCACAATGGTGCGTTCAGGGACCACGGTGCAAGGAGTTCCTCTTCATTGACCTTTTTATTGGATTCCGAACTTTTCCTGCGTTGTTTTGTTATCGTTTTTTGGGGTTTAAACATGAAGCCGATTCGAAACCATCATGATTTCATGAGAAAATAAAACAATTTGAAGAAGGCACTCCTCAGCACAGCAAATATGCTCTGGGTCAAAGTTCAATGTGCCATGTCATGAGACCTCGGCACAGCCCAATCGAACGCATACGGCGGCAAACACTAGGTGCTTTGTGAGGACGGCGTTTTGTATTTGACGGATCTTGTTTACTGCCCCTCTTGACACTTTTTTGGACTCCTCTCCAGCCCCAGTGGTTTTGACTTCAAACTGCGCTCCAAACCAACCAGAGCACCATCCCTCTCACGTGTGTTTTTCAGCAGTGAAAAGCTGAACGACTCTCATCACCCGCAGAACCAGAGGTTCTATTCTCAGTGTCCGGGTTGGCTTCCCCCTCACAGGGCGTTCGCTCTGTGCTGCTCCCCGGCACACAGCTGCTATGAATCCGATAACACCGCCAGGGTCAGCTGGACTTAGCGCGGGGTTAGTTTCTGATGACACTGCTAATGTGCGTTTAAAAAAAAACAACAACAACAAAAAAAACGCGCTTATCTCGTTACCGAACTGAGAGCATCACAGAGAGAAGACACTCGATAAAGTTCACCTGGCTGTGGAGACTCACACCGACGACCTTTTAATACCGCCTGCCGTTTCACTTGTAGCACTAATGGGACGATGAAAGAGCTTTCTATCTTTCGTGCAATGGTTTCATTAAGATGACGTTGAGAACGCTTCGAAATACAAAGAAGCGACGCAGTGAGAGGAGGTCGTGGAGGTTGGCAGCTGCTTGTGGTCGTAAAAGTTTGGGTGCAGCCCTCCTCAAGTCGTCGGGTGTATATTTGGAACAAGGTAACTCAAGCCCAGCGGACGAGGTTACGGGTCCCATCGGGGGGGGGGGGGGGGGGGGTAAAAATAGCTCAGGTGCTTGAGGAGAGTCGGAGGATCAGGAGACTTGAGCGCTGCGACTCTTTTATTTGAAGGTTTCAGCTTTAAAATGCTGCCGTGTTTGTCGTTCTGAGGTAGGAGGATGTTCCTCATAAGATTGTGGAAATGTTGGACCTGTGCCTCTAACGCAGATTTATATCACAGTTAGTTCATTCTGTCCAGTTGAGCTGTAGGTATTTAAATGCCCGAATGCATTAAATATGTATGTGCATCAAAGTAGGCCCCTCTTTCGTGTATTTCAACTTAAGAACGTCATATATCCAAAATAAAATATGCAATGTTCAGACGAGGCGGAGAAACGATCCAATTCAACTTGCCAAACATTTACAAAATAAATACTTGAATATATATATATATATATATTTTTATTTAAAGTATTTACAGTTTTTCTTCCAACAGGCAGCGCCACATTGGAAAATGTCATTTCATGCATGAAAAGACTTTGTGTGTTTTAGGATGACGAGGAGGACGATGATTAAAGAACGGAAAGAAAAGACACCTCTCGTTTTGCTCGTGACCTACACATGCCTTTATGATGAATTCAGCACTCTACAAACAAACAGCTGGGGCAGATGAAATGAAAATGGGGTGTTAGGCGGGTCGCGCCGCGCGCGCAGCAACCCCGGCTCCATGGTGGGGGGGGGGGGGGGGGGGGGGACTGGTTTTCGGCGCTCCCGGCGCGCAGGAGGCCCGCCTCGCGTCGCTCTCATCTTAATCGCTGCTGGCGAACTGCAGAGGAGAAACGCGGCGTTTCGACGTTAACCCCCAAAAGACGCACCACCTTCACTCCCAAAAAATTTTCCACAGACACCGAGAAGGATTCCGCTCACTCATGTCGTTGTTTCGCGTGATCGCCATGGCGGCCCTGGCGCGGGGACCCTGCTGGGTGAAGTGGTAGCCGAATTTGAGGATGCTGGAGTTGTTCTCCAACATGGCGGCGATCTCCATCTCGACCGAGTCGCCCAGCTTCTGCCTCTGTCGGGGGGGAAAACAAAGGAGTGTTACGCCTTTAAATTAAAAAAAAAAAAAAAGGCACGTTTCGGGTTCCGCGTCCCCGGACCTGGTTGTCGATCTTGAGCTCCACCAGTGTCGCGTTGCTGGCCATCGCCTTGACGACCGCCATCATGCCGTCCGAGGTGATGAAGTTGGACTCGACGTTAAGACTCTGCAGGCTGGTGTTCTCCTGCAGCATCTCGGCACACGCCTGGATGGGTGAAAACCGAAAACCACGTGGGGGGTTTGTGGACGGACGGCGTGGACGGGGTGTAACGGCGGAGGCGCTAGAAAGGCGCGTCGCACTCACGTAGGCCACGGGGTCGTTGCTGCGGGTCGCGGCGATGCTCAGAGACTCCACGAAGGAGTTTCCCTTCATGGCCTCAAAGATCTCCTTGAGTGTTGGGATGGGAATGTCCTGCAGCACGAGACACGGCTTTATGCGCTCATTCGTTCAAAGGGGAGCAGCTGGGATGATGGGTTTTACCAGGAAGTCTGGTTTTATCAGACAGTGGGATTTACTTCATTGGATTTTTGATTATTGCAACTTGCATGACACATTTTTCTTAACTTTTTGGATTTTTGCAGTGTAAACACAAACAAAATCCAGCGGATGCTAACTAACGAGAGCACTGGCACCGCTTTAGCTTAGTGTGGGACGGTGGGGAGTCATGTGACCACAGTGAAGCGTCTCTAGCCACGGACATATCTGTAGTCTGACCTTGATGTTGTTGAGGTTGACCTCGGTCAGGCTGCTGTCGTTGTTGTGGATTCTCTCCAGGGTCTCCTCCACGTTGGTGGGGTTGGGCAGCTCATCGGGGAAGATCTTGAATGGATCTGGTTTCACAACACCTGTAGGACACACACACCGTTGGAGCTGAGGCTCCAGAGGGACGTGGGGGGGGGGGGGGGGATCCAGTCTGAGGCCTCTTTCGTTCATTTATCGGGGTTCAACAAAGGAAAGGAACCCCTTTTCGTTCGAATGACGCACACGTAATGTCAAAAGAGGACAAAAAAACCTGTCTCAGTGTAAGATCAATTTGCCTTTTTTTCTTTTTTCTCTTCAACTTGCGAGTCTGTTTCCACCTGCTCCTATACAGATAAGTTTAATAAGCTCTAATGAATAAATAAAACTAACTTTTGTTCCCATTGGATTTGCTGCTATCTAAGAGCTGAAAAAGGGCAGCACGTGAGACTTTTTTTCAAAATGAGCTCTTTTCCCCCGATGAAACACCCGCTGGATGGCCCATGTGGCGGCGCCATACGTACTGTTGATGCCCTCCGTGTTGGCGATGGTTCCCGTGGTGCCCAGAGCGTCGTAGTACTGCTTGTTGCTCATCAGCGTGTACATTCCGAGGATCGCTGCGAGGACAAAACAAAGCAAAAACAACCGGCGTGAGAGCGAGATGGAGACGGCCCCCCCGAGGTCTGGATGACGTCACACACACACACACACATACACACACACACTCTTATAAGAGAGGAGGCCACTGCCAGGCTGTTGCTCCTTCCAAAAAACAGAAGTCAGGTGGTCAAGAGGCGATGTGGTGATGTTGTGAAGTGAGACGTTGGAGGGAAATGAAGAAAAGGCTGTGTCAACATTTTTTACATTACGCGTCATTTAGCTGCCGCTTTGATCCAGAGCGACTTACGATAATCGCATTCCAACCACGACTTACGATAATCGCATTCCATATATATATATATATATATATATATGAAATATAAAGTGTTCCACTTGTCTTTTACTAAACTGAAGTTTTCTCCTTTTTCTCTGTCCTTACTCCTAATGACCAGCAGGTGGCCCTCACTCCACCATCCCAGCCTCCTGACACAGTGTTGGGGAACCATGGGAAGGTTCTGCTGAGGAGAGGGAGGCCAGGGAGACAGCTGCTCGGTGGGTGTCAGGGGAGGGGCGGGGGGGATGCTTACTTTATGGTTAGTAAGCACCCCCCCCCCCATCCTCCCACCGTCATCCGGTTTGGCTCCTTAGAATAACCCATGGTAGCTTTACAACACAAACTAGACAGCAGATTTAGCACCGTGGGGATATGGATAAAGTGTGAGGATGAACTCTCTGCATTAAGAGCTTCTGCTTTTAGTCGCTTTGCCAAAAAGCCCAAACAAAAGACCGGCCGCGTCTCGCTGAGGGTTTAATCCTCGTCTGGACTCCATCCAGGTCGATGGAGTCGGACAAGCCCCCCCCCCCCGCCTACCCCTGCGCTCTGCCGTTCCGGATGCCTGCCTCTCTGTGTTCAGGCCTTTTCAAAGGGTCGCACTCAGTGACGAAAAACACATCTCCACGGTTCTATATCTCAATCCAGCCTGATGGGTGGTGCGGTGATGCTGCCTGGAAACGTCCATGTCAGTTACAGAGGGTCTTCACGCTTGCTGAAGTACTCGCTGATCCAGAAACCTTTCCTTACATCTCTGTTTTGCTCTGCATTTATACATTTTGGAGGGAGGTGTCTTATTCTTTAAGCTTTGAAGAAACCAGAAACATCAGAACAGGAAACAAAGCACCTGTCTTCAATCGCTGAACTAAAGCTCAATGGCTTCAATGCTGTTCGTTCCCACTAAAGCTTAATGAACTGGGTCTGAAATCAAGAATCCATTGTTTGTATTTGACTTGAACTATACTCATGTAGAAATACAACATATAATATGTCGAATCCCACAAATCCAAAATGTTAATTATATAAAGAAAGATTACTGAGCTCTGATTAAAAAGTAGACAAACGTTGGCTCGTCCATCCGTATCGCCCCCCTGGTCTGTTTCTAACAGATACAGTATCTACCCCCACCCTCCACTCCACCCGTCCTCTGGCCACGGGCCAGGCTTATTTATTCTGGTGTTGCTGAGCGTGGAGGGCTGGACCCTGTATCGGTGTGGGGGGGGTGGGGGGTCCGTGTTATAGAACTCTGTGGGTCAGAACTCACCTGCGATGTCGCACATCTCCGCGTCGGAGGCGTTTTTCAGAGCCTCCTCCAGCTCCGGCTCCAGCATCACCTGCTCGTGCCCCGGGATCTCGGCTTCTTTCTTGGGCACGAAGCTCTTTCCTGGAGACGCAGAGGAGGGAATGAAAAATGAAGGAAAAAAAACGGCAGAGAGGTGTAATTGGGGGACGACGTCAGAACAGATCGGTTTGTACGGTTTGTGAGTGCGCGGACCAAGTTTGCCAACTTTCTTTGGTCGCTCTTTAGTCGTGTTTCTTCCGTCTGAATAGTGTAAACCGTGTATTTCACAAGACACATCTGGAACTGGTGTTCATGTAGATGGAAAACTACAGGCCAGATATTCTCAGCCAATCTAATTCCTGACGATGGGGATGGAAATTACCCCGAAACTCAGTGAGCTGCAGAAACCCCACACAGAGCAGAAGCTAAGAGGCGGAGCTGCTGTGCTGTGGTGCATCGCGTCCAGCTGGGGGGGGGGGGAGGGGGGACAAAAAGTCTTTCCACACCTTTCTTCTGCCCAGTGAAGGGCACCAGGTCCTCCCTGTCCTCGTGCTCCAGGGCCTGCTTCTCCAAGTGCTGCTGCAGGGCGTCGCGGTCGTACGCCCCCGTCGGGCCCTTCTTCGTCTGGTCACGCTGCCGGAAGCCGGCAGGCAGCATGGCATTCTGGGAGAAGAGAGAGAGAGGGGGGGGGGGGTCAGATATTACGTAGATGCGGCTTTTAAGAACGCGCAAGACATCACACAACTTTTCTTTTCTCTTTTTTTTTTTGGACATTTTAAACGCTGTTATGGCAACAGGTCCTTTTACTGGTTGAGTTTGCCGCTTGATTTCACTTCAATTGATCTTTTGACCTTTGTTCTCCCGCTGCTCACTTCTAGTAGCAAACGTAATCACTGCGTGGGCTCACTGAAGCCCGTGGAGACCAGCAGCCGGCTGGTTGAGGAACTTTGTTGAGCTTCCTCGTACCTCGGGGTCCATCTCCTGCAGCTCAGACTCCAGCTGGTCCAGCTCCGCAGCACTGAGGCCCTTGAGGATGGCATCCTCGTCGATGTCCCGGGGGTCCGACATGGCTCCTGAGGCTCTGGCTCACGTACACACACACTCAGTCATACACGCCGGTGCACACCCCTGGGCAAGAGGGCACTGTGGGAGAAGGGAAGAGGAGACGGAGGGAGGGGGTGTGTCATTGTTTTTCCTCCAGTGTCTTGGGTCATCAAACTTTTAACCCCTGAGCAACACAACAAGTGCAAATACGGTATTTCAACCAGGATCATCGTTGAGCTTTATTCAGTCGGATTATAATAATAGATGCAAAGAACAATCTGCAGTCTGCATAGAGACACGCCAGCACAACAAGAGCTCCATTCTACCTTAAGAAACACACAAGAGGGGAATATCCGTCCACCGGTGTGTCGCTGTTTGAAAATGACAGGAAGTAGAGCGAGTCCGAGAAGTGAAGAGAAGCGAAATGGAGAGAGAGCAAACTCTTTGTAACTCTAAACCCCGTAGCCCACCGCACAGAGACTAAGAATAGCAGAACGGAGAGGGGTGGATAGTGCAATCCCTTATTTATCATTGACGGACACTCGCTCTTACGGTAGTGCACACACCCGAAATGTGTTTGCACCCAGTGATGGAAAAAAAAAAACACAACGACAAACACCCTCCTCGAGGAAGCAAAGAGCAGCTGGTTTGAACTACGCATGAAGGAGGACGGCTCCGAGTCGAACTATGAGGAACGCAGCTATCAGGTTCGCGAGGTCCGACGTTTTAATTTCAAGTCCAAATTTCATCCCAAGTTGGCAGGAGACGGAAAAGCCGTCGCAGCTCAGGTTGCAGAATGTGGCGTCAGGAACCGAACCCATCCAAGGGCTGTCGTGGGAACAAGTACACAATCACGTCTGTGCTCTGGGATCCTGTTGGGGATCTTTCCATGGGTAGTTTTTTTTTTTTCCAAATGTTCTACTTGGTAGTACATAATATTGCACTTGGATGCACCAGCATCTTCGGGGTGAGTCGTCCAAACTACTGAGTACGACCATCTATCTCCAAACATGCATGTTTTTTCTCGACAGCCGTGCGGAATCTCGGTCGCCATGGGAACGCAACTCTTTGCTCTCCGCTAACACACAAACTATTCGAGCGGAACCTGGTCCGGCTCAAGATAACGCGTGTACGGAGGAGATTTAAATGGATGGGGGAATGAGGCTGCGGCTCAAAGGGCGGAGGATGGATCCACCCGGCCGTTGGTGTAAACGTTTTCATGTAAAACACAGACGCAGCGTCCTGGTTTAGGGACAAACACAAACTCTTAAACGTGCCGGGCGACCACAGGGCCGTCGGCTTTTTCTTGCCAAACTGGAAATTTGGTACCAAACCAAATTGGAGTAACCTAATATTTCTGAGGGACAGGTGCTGTCTCACATTTAAAACATTAAAACGAGTAATTCATCCATTAACCTTTCCCAATCCCGCTTATCATCAGCGTTTCTCCTGTATTTAATGCACAGCCTGATGGGACTTGCCAGCCGTCGAGCCTTTGAGCCGTGCTTATTGTGGAGTTAAACGTGTGGGTGTTTAGTGACACCTGAGCTGACACCTGAGCTAAGTGGGACGGCTCAGAGCAGCACGGACCGAAGATGTAAATACTTTGACAGCATCCCAGCACGATTTCCATATGAACCACGACAAACTGGGAGCGGTGGCCAGCTGGCCCTGGACCTTTTCTTGTGCCAGTTTGTAAAACCCAACTATCTATTTTACGAAAGCTGCGACCTGAGCCTGGTTGTCCTTTTATTCTGGCTGTTTAATGACTGATGTTCAGTGTTAAAATACACAGGACATTGGAGAAAAGCACACCAGGATGCAGCGTGCTACCTCTCCTTCCTTTTAAAATTGCGTTCAGTTCCCTAAAAATGTAGTTCGAGACTTTGTCTTGGTTGTAGATTGTTGAGAATGTGCTCAGTGTTCCAATTGTATTGAACAGTTAAGTAGTTTTTTGTTGTTGAATATGTTTGCATTTGCAATAAATCCCATTTTATGTTACATTTATTATTTGTATTTTCCAAAAATGTGATTACTGTTAAGTTTGTTTGACACTGCTTTAACTTTAATAAAAGTATATTATTGAAAAGCTGTGTTGGCCTAGTTTGTTTTCTTTCACGCAGTAAGAAAGCGTATTGTCCAGGCGATCTTTTCTTGTTGTTTCTCATTTATTTACAACCAAAATCCACCAAACACATACTGCTCTGTCTCACTGGTAACAACTATTGGTCACCCAGGTGCATGCAGGTCCCAGCTGGCTATGCCCCTAAGTAACCTCCAGGTGCCCACAGCATCAGCCAATTAGTGACCCAATTACCCAAACAATAAAGCAAACTATATTTAAGAATAAATTACTATAATAGCTTCTACACTATCTCTTCGAGTTCTTTTTATGTTCGCAATTCTAAGGGGTTTTATTTTGAAATGTAAGACTTTTAAATCATAAATTTCTAACAGGGTCATACTGTAAAACATTTTACGGTAGTTAATTGTTCATGGTCATCACGGTAGGAACAGTAAAATAACGGTACAATGCTTTTTCTATAGAACACTGTACTGTATTTTTTAACAGTATTATGCTGTTGTTATTTACTGTAGCTATGCTGTAGAATTACACTAGAATACAGGAAATGTGGCTGCCAGTAGATTACTGTAAATTAACGGGGAAAACCCGCCTTCCAGGGCCATCAAAGGAGCCAATTCCAATTTAGAGTTGGGTTCTGCTGAGGATTGCCGCCCTTTCAAGAGTGTGTTACCGCAGCGACCAATGCAGATGGGTTGGTGATGGCCTGGATAACGCAAATCTGATTTAATATAAGATTGCAGTGAGACACGAATCGGCTTTATTTGCAGCCCAAACGTAGCCCTGGTGCCCCGGACGCGACGAGTGCCTCAGCAGCTGCTCCGACCGGCCTCGTTCTTGCAACCAAGTCGCTCCTTCCGACCATCTGTTGAGCTTTGAGCGTGGGGGCCCTTTGGCAGTTGAAACGTCCAGAGATGTCGCGGGCCGGTGCTTCATTCTGAGTGAGGACATGCTCGTGGAGTTGCTTGAGGAGCGCAGATTTCATTTTGGGGGAAGACAAAAGTAGCGCATCGAGACGAGCAGCAGCGGGGAGTAAGACCATTACAAGGATTTGGGTTTCACAGTGACAAAGGTTGTACACTCATAAATGCTCCAGAATTATTTATACTCGGGCTTCTGTGCCGAGTGCTTGTTTTTACTGGAGCGGAAAATAAACTTTGAGGTCATCTCTCTCAGTCTCTGCCCGATCTTTGTTCTTTTGGTGTGATGTTAGCAAAAGACTCTCTCGTCTCGTCTCCTTTAACCCGACCGTTCGGCCCGCGGACGGCTCAGGAGATTCGTCGCCATCCTGCGGGTCGTCTTCTCCTCGTCTTACAGCCCAAGTGTAACATTCCGAAATCTGCCCTCGGCTTAATTTTAGCTTCACAAGTCAGCTACTTCCAGCCCCGTGAATCCTGCCCCCGGCTTGGGTTGCTCTTTGAGACTCCGTCAGAGCGCCACTTGTGAGCACCAGAGAACCACTCGGATGCACAGGTTTCGCTCCAAAGGAGAAGCATAAAAGTTTCATTCGAACCACGTCAGCCAATTTGGAACCGGCAAGAAGTCGAGAGGATTCACGGGGCAGGTTGTTTGGTGGTGTGTCTTTGGACTCTGCAGTGAGGTTACGTATGTAAAAAGATCTTCATTGTTCACCGCAACGAAGGCAGATTATTGATCCAGTGACAGATAAATATAAAATAAAATATAATATTGTACCTAAACTGGTTCCAGATGTGCAGGCGCAGGGCAAACTTAACCCTCCTCCCCCCGGGTCCAAAACTCTGCAATCTACTAAGACAACATCTCCAAATCCCCTCTGGGACAGCAATGAGCCGCTATTGAGCTTCATTAGAGCGACAAGATTCCAGCTTTTGCCTGACCCCCCTGCAGACCCCACCCCCCCCCCCCCCCCCCAGAAGCCCATCAGGTGACACAAGCTGGAGAGTTTCAGCCCGGAAAGTCACACTCACACCGATCAGAACCAGCAACAGAAGAAAAGATGTCTATTAATTAACAAATAATGTTGAGCATCAAGTCACCAAACGTCCGCAAATGAATATTTTAATTGTTGGACAACGAGTCGCATTTAACTGGGTCCCCCCCCCCATGAAAAAACACACAGAGCAACAGGATAAGCAGCCTCACACCTACCGTCACAGAAGCGCAGTGGTGAAGCCCCTCTGCAAGGCGGTCTGCAGTTAGAAACCAGAGAAAGTTGCCCCCCCACTCTCCCCCTCCCCTCTCTCTCTCTTTCTCTCTCTCTCTCTCTCTCTCTCCCTCTCTCTCTCACTCACTCTCTACGCTCTTCAGTGGCTGCTTTGCTGAAGCTGGCATGCTGACTGGGCGCACTTTGAGAAGTCAGCATTTTGTTATTTTGGCTGAGAGAGGGGAGGGTGGGGGGGTCAGAGAATTATTTTAGGAGAGAGAGAGAGAGAGAATTGGGGCATGAAATAATGAGTTCATCTGTCATCCCATTAAAATCTGAACACAGGCAGATAGAGGCTGACAGCTGGTGGTTGGAGTTGAGTATTACCTTTGCAAATGAGACAAAACCATTTCCTTCCTATTTAATAACATATTTTATTGCTGTTTTACAGGATATTTCAGCATTATTTTCTGTCTTATAAAATAGATGCATTTCTTCATGGATTCTGAGATGAAAAGAAATTTGAAGTCTATTATTCTTTTGTATTTTTTACCTTTGTTTCAACACACACATGCAACTTTTTTTTAAACTTTAAAAAAAAAAATTGTTCACCAAATATTTTTTTACCTAACATCTTTTGATCTAATATCTTTTTACTTTTCTTTCAAAATATTTTTGACCTAACATATTTGGACCTTCATTTGAACATTTTTTTTTAAAATATACATTTTTTTGCAAAAGTGTATTGTTTTCTGACTTTTCTCTGGGAATTTTTTTTGACCTAACCATATATTTTGTTGATGATTCTTCCAAATAAGTATTTGCTTTTTATTTTTTTACATATTTAGACATTTAATATTATGAATAATTTTTGACCAAATATTTGTTGGCTTTTGTTCCATGACATTTTTGGAGTTTCTTTTTCAAAAATGTTTTCACATCACATTGACATGCTCCATCTCTTGTTTGTATCACTGTATTACATAATTATATTATTAATATATAGACAGGTATTTCCCCCCTAGTCCCTCAGAGGTTCTATCCTGTGGTGATGATTGTTTTTATTCACTCTGCTGGTTTCAGTTCTTATTAATGACGTGTAGCATATGTCCCGCCATCTCTTACAGTCATTCCCTGCTCTGCCATTTAAGAATTACCAGATAAGAATTACCCCCTGGAGGGAAATTTAAAAACTATTTTAAGAAGAATTCTTTGAATTCAAATTTACAGGAATCTGTCTCTTATATATTATCTTAAATGAGACAGATTGAGTCATTTCGAAGCAGACGGCACACATCTGCAGGCCACCAGATGGCAGCAGCTGAATGCTTAAAAATGTAAAGGCATCAGCTGTTGGTGTTCTTATGAAATCATTGCCTCCGCACAGGCAACCCAATGTTTTCACTGCACAATGCCCTGCAGTGTTTGGCACCCCGGCCCTGCATGAGCCGAAGGGTGGGATGAGCAAAGCAAGATGTGCAACGAGCAATAGTGACTTCATTATTGAAGGGGATAAATGCAACATGTTGTTGGGGGAAAAAAGGAAAAACATTATTGTGCGGTTGATTTAGATCATACAACCTCTTTTGATTCTATTCAACGCAATCATTTCAATGTGCTATTAATGCAATGTACACGTCTATTCAAGCGAGTTGTGCAACTTACACTTTGTTTACTTTGTTTTATTACACAAAAGAAAATTCCAAATTCTCCACATAGTGCACATCTTAGTGTTAACATGCTACCTGACTGCATTTGGTTTTCATCATCTCTCTGAAGGCAGCGATACCAACAACACACACTCAGTCGTTTTCATCTGATGGCATAATCCGATACGAGTGAGAACAGAAAGCTTGGGAGTTCTCACAGAGTTTGTCCTCTTCGTTCTGTCACATAAGCACTTACTTCAGCGTCTCTGTTATTGCAAGTCGGCACATTCCTCTGCACGCCCTGATGTGATCTGTTGCAGCCTTTGCATCTGAATTACTTTCTTAAAGGGTCAGTTCGCCCAAAAGATGGTTTCACGTGACTCACAGTTAAGAAATAAACAGTGATGGGTTATTATGCATGTAATATGTAATGTTTCTGGATGTTGAGCTTTTCTTTTCTTTTGTTTGAGCGATGCCATGTACTGTGTGCATACAACCGGGATAGATATAAAACCTTAAAAGGTCAATAAACCATTGTTTTAAATGGACATACCTGCAGGGATATTGTTATTAAATAGTTCGTCCTCAGATTCAACTCACTTGTTTTCATTTTGACGTGAAACGCATGGCAATTTAAGTTTTTCTAGTTTGTTTCGAGGGCGTGTATGTGTGTGTTTTGCGTGGGTGTTTCCAGTTAAATTACTCAGTAATCAGATAGGGGGGGGTGGAGTGAGCTAGCAATGTGGTAAGAAACCAAAACAAGGGAGTATGATCGAGACAGAGCGAGAGAAAGAGACAGAGAGACAGAGAGACAGAGAGAGAGAGAGAGAGAGAGAGAACTGGAAAGAGGGATAAGAGGAGCCAATATACACTCCTGGTCTGCATCTATTAAATGTCACTCAGACGGAAACTAAAGCAGGAAGAGATTCCACGTGACCGGAAAGAAACTTAAAATGAATGCAAAACACGACAATGTAACATTTACAATGACTATGGAAATGGGCCAAATAACCACAAACAACAATATCACAAAGAACTACTAGAAGACACGAAAAACAACAACAAAGAGTGACAACTGAGAAGAGACACAAAAACACAACTTAGAGACTCAAAATGACTACAGACAAAATACAACAACTAAAGAGACACAGTGGGTCTATAAAGAGACAAAAACAACTTTAAAGACATTTACAACAGCTGCAAAAAAAAAAAAAAACAACCACAAGGACTCAAAATGACTACAACAAGATTCCAAATGACGACAACAAGACTCAAAACAGCTGCAGAGTAACACAAAGAGGACAATCCCCTATGGGTGTGTGTGTCCTGCTTCAGATTGACATGCCAGCGCCACACAGCCTCATTGTCTCATAATCCGCTCACGGCTGCAGATTATAGACAGACAAGTTGACTGAGTTTATCTTTTTTTGCAAACACCAAGAAGATCGACACGGAAAACAAAAAATCCAAACTAAAACTGGTGTTTTTTTTCCGCTCATCATCACATCTGTGTGTGACTGAAGGGACGGGGGGAGGGGATGCACCGCTTTAACAGGAAGCGCGCAGGGTTCTCCCCTCGTATTCAAGCCCAAAGAACCTCAGTGGACCAAAACCAATGCAGCGTAGCAGGCCTTCTGTGTGTGTGTGTGTGTGTGTGTGTGTGTGTGTGTGTGTGTGGTAGATGATCACATTTTCTTTCCCTTCTCTCTAACACACCTTCAGACCAGCTGGTGCTTCCTCATTTGCCGAAAAGAGGAACCACATGCATGAAATTCCAGTAAAAACAACCACCACTAGAGGGGACAAATGAGCCAGGTTTTTTTCCATTTTCGCAAACCCTGACAGACAAAAGGTCTTTGTCTCATGAAGAATGCCGCCCATCCTACTGCTTGTCCTTTATGTGTGTGTCTCCATGATCACAGCTGGTCTACTCCGGTTGTGTTGACAGCACACACACACACACACTCCTTCGCCGTGTTTACGATGTTCCCTGTGGACGACCTTACATCCCACTTGGCACCCGAGCTCAGAGTGAAAACCAAACACAAACCACGTGAGGAACATTCCAGTGGGTCCGACTCGGGGCGAAGACTTCCTTCCACCTCAAAAAAAAAAACGGCCCGAACCCGTCTCTCAAACTTAATTGAGGAATGGTTTAGCAGTTAGCTTAGCGGTGCACACAAATTAAACAATTAAATAGTTTTGGGAGTGTCAACCTGTTTATGGCACTCGTCCCATTGACAGCTATGGATCGGTGGTCTTTTAGCTTTACTTCAACTTGGCGATGAGTAAAGATACCATTTGAATTTTGATGTTATTCATAACTCACCTGGCATTTAATGGTAATGTTTATTTATTGTAATGTGTCTTCAGTCTGAAGTTGTGTTTATTGTTGCGCCCACGAGTTGTTTTGGGAAGGTTTCCCCTTTTGGGATTGATTCAGCTTTTCTTCTCTAATTTGCTAATCTAATCAAGAGATTGTTGCCAGTAAAAAGCAGTTAATAAGGATATTGAGAGTTAATGGATTATGCTATTGGCTCTACATCAGTAGCACCGCGCTACCCCCCTCTTGATCTTGTTAACCAAAAGGCTGGATTATTTCAATTGAGGCTACGAAAGACATCTTGTTAACAAACCGTGAACAGGGCTAAACGTCCATATTAGCCACAACAAATGCACTAATGCAGTTTTCAATAAAAGGAGCAATACCGCAATGTTAAATTGCTCATTAAATATCTACAGTAGCTAACGGTAAATACAAGTGCTAACGTTAACTCTAGTTAATCATGAGCTAACGTACCATGCTAACGGTGGCTTGGTTCCTAGTTTTCACCTAGAAATGTAACTTTTAACAAACTTGTGTCTCCTTCAAACCTCTCCAGGTAACAAGTACCACTGCTACACAACAATTAAAGAAGACTAGCTAGAAATATAGAAAAACCCGCCTGAATATGAAGAAAATCGGAGACAAAATGTATTCAATTGCGCGAGGCAAAAAGCTAAACTATGATTGGCCAGTTTGTGTTTAACGGGCGGGACTAAAGGAAAGGGTCAGGTAGACTTTCAAGTAAAAGTCTTCCATCCAAACTTACCTTAGGCCTCATTCTTTCTGATGTTATTCATATCTCATCTGACATTTTATGGTGTTATATATTCACTTACTGATTTAAGTCCATCAGTATAAAAACTGTAATGATATGAGACACTAATATGTTCTTGTACACGTTGCTGAAGGTGGAGTTGATTACTCATTCTTTTAGGAATGGTTGGATCTTACATACCAGAACAAACTAGATATTCTGAGTAGTTACCCAAGCATTTATTATCAGAACAAAGACTGATGACTGTAGTTCACGCCCCGGAAACCTCTATGGAAAAGAGCAGACTCATTGTGTGAAATAGGCTGAAAAGCTTTCACCGAATTAATTTCTTTTCTTTTTATTGTGATTTCAATGTTCATATTTATTGTCTTTTGACGGCTGTTATTTCATCAAGCCTACATTTGTTTGTTTGCTTCTTACATATTAAAAAAGGTATACTGTTAGTGGTAAATAAAAAATGTCATAATCCTGTAGACCAATAATCGGAAAAGTAATTATAGCTCCACATCTTTTCAAAGAATCTGGGCGCCAATTACTCGCACCTGTCATCAAGGTGCGCTCACAAGTATGTAGATGGTTCGACCACTTTAATGTGTGGCAGTGATGACCAACTGGGTTTCAATTATGTAATCAGGATGTTATAAAATCGTCAATGGGTGACAGGTCATGGGAATGAAGTGCCAGGCTGGTTTGGATCTAAAGTATGTTATGGCGAAGTATCCATTTTAAATGTCAAAGGGGGACCATGAAAGGTAATGAAAGGTGGGACATAAAAGGTGGTGCAGTTGAAAACAATGACTTTCACCCCGCAGGAGAACAGAATAACCGCTCGCTTCCAGACATCTGGGAATGTGAAAAAACAACTATTGTGTGACTCAAGCGGCCGTCAACACATTAGTGGTCCCTCTGGTAAGGGTGCAGTACAAGTAGAAGTGATGAGTGTCATTCTTCCCTCTAATTCCCTCTAAAACAAATGGTCAGAAAAAACACTGGATAAGATGAATGTTTAACGCGTTGGATTCAAAGTTAAAATGTTTCATATCAGTTAAATAGAACATCGTATACTGTAACAAGTTAGATATAACCTCATGGTGCAACACGCCCGAAAGAGCAGCTTCCTCCATTTACGTCCCGAAGTTCACCCTCGTTGTGTGTTAAATTAATTTATTTTGCTGATATGTGCTGCGGACACGCTTCGCTGCTCTATGGTCAACTTCTCAGATCAGTGGAACCAGATGGACGCCACCGGGACCGGGACACTAATGCTTGGATTACCAGCATGAAGCATGTTTACCAAACCAGCTGTTTTTTTTGTTGAATGTTTTACGCCAAACAAAGGCGTAATTGTCACCTCAGCTTTAAAAGAGACATCTGCTGAGAACGCCTCAAAGCCCCTGCAGTCTCTTGTGCTGCGCTGGGGACAGACACTTTCCTAAGGCCATTCCTAGTGAACACAATAATGATAAAAGAAATTGTTGTTGTCAATTTAACATGGCTGTGCTTATAAAAGTGCCCTCTGTGTAACCTTACAGGTTAGAACATACACACACAAACACTAAAAAACATTTATTTAGATGCCCAAATTGCTTCCTAATGTAAGCACATTGTAAAAGAAGCATTCAACGATGCTTTAAGAATGTCAGTAACAGAAAGCACTAAAATAAAGTAAAAACTGCATATATTATTTATATGTGTGGATATTTAACTAAATAACTGAGTAGTGGCCCTTTGACATCGGTGGTCCCTGTGTTGTGAGGCCTGATGAAGTTTGAATGAGTGAAAAGCTGAATGGAGCCAGACGGGGAGGCATGCGTGGCCTTCACGGTCACGTGGTGGATCGCGTTCCCTTTGTCCCTGAAACCCTCGGCCCGCTTTGTGCGAACGAGGGGATCCGATTTCCCTCTGCTCTTTGATGTCTCCTCCTCCCACGCTTCCACGCCTCCTCTTTTCAGCCATTACCCGCCCCCCCCCTTCCCTTTCTAGCCTAACCCCCCCAACCAAATACCAACTGACTCGCCCTCCCACGCAGTCTCTCACACACACACACACACACTCACACACACACACGGCCTTGGCTCCGGCTTACGGGAAACGGGAGGCCGCATCTGGAGGTTAACACACGGCCACGAAGCCTGAATATCTCCTCGGGTGACCACATGTGGAAAAAAATTCAGGATGAAATAAAAAGCCGCTGTGAACGGACAGATGCAGACGGCAGCCGTGTGTTCAAGTATTTTGTCATGTTTTGTTGTTAAGCGGAACGGACGTTGTTGTGCGTTTTCAACGCCGTGAAGTTTCTGGGAACAAATCATTCTTTAATCTTGAATTGCTGAGGAATTTTACACGTGCAGAACTGAAGGTCAGTCCCTCTCACACGCAGAGGACCTTAAGAAAATAAACGTAATATTTTTTTTGTTGAGATTAACTGCTTTTTGAATGTAATCAATACATATTGGTTTATTTTAAATCGTATCTCTCCAGGAGAACATGAAGATGTGAAACATCAGTAGATGTTAAATACTAATTACTGGCATGAAGGTGTATTTCTGCCAATGCGCCAATCTACAGCTCATTAATGTTTCGTAGGTAGCTACAAATGCTGCATGAGAACAGCCCGTTCTGTGTGAAACGTCTCAACAGCCCATCAGCATCCCATTCACTTACAGCAGGTCAACATTTTAATTTTCATGACATAATAATAATAATAATAATGACCCTTGGACCATTGCGGTGAACATTGTTAGCGTTTTACAGCTAAGCCCGCTAGCATGTTAGCGTGCTGATTATTGTAGAGATGCGGACCATGTCCACGCTTTTATGGCAGAATTTAAGAAGGAGGAGCATTGATTTTGGACCATCTAAAATGAGCTAAACACAACGGTTAAGCTGCTGTGAAATGTGATGACTTTAGTGGTGTTATTAGAGTCGATTATATAGGAAAGTGATGAAATAACGCCACATTATGTTTGCTTGAAGAAGCTTTAGGGTTCGGGCAGTGGTCAGGAGAGAGAGGGACTTCAGGTACGCTTTCTGAATGGAGGCGGAGGCGACGAGGCGATGGCGACGTGGGAGGAGCTACGTTTGAACGTGCAGCCAATCACACAAAAGGACTTTCACCGGCGACGAGACCGCTAAAATCTTCCGGAGACCCAAATATGTAGGTCGCTTTGTACCGGGAAAGGACGATCCTCTATTTCGCAAAATATTACACGACCATTACGGTGTTTCACTTTGCAATCGTATTGCTTCTGTTAGTTATTAAATCCTTTTCATATCTTTCTGCCTTTGGGGTCGCTCGAGGCGGCGAAAAAGCGCCGCGCCTTTGTCTCGGGAGAGGTTCCGACTCCACAGCCTTCACGCTGCAATTCTGCAAAGCATAATATTTACATTCAGCATGTGACCTAAATTTCCATGTGGCCCGTCTAGGGATAATCCATCTTAACCATCGCCGTCCAATGTATGCCCCAAAACAACATGTGGTATGCAAAGCATCCCTTTGATTGCATTGTTGTCGGGGGGCTTGTGCGGTCCGAGATGGCTTGGGGGGCCCCCCACCTTGTTGGGGTCCGCCAGCCAGACTGCCGGGGTCGAGTTTTGGGGGGACGGGGGGGGGGGGGCGGCTCTTCCCGCACACTGCTAGTGAGGCAACGTCCTTTCCTGCAGCCGGGCTGATGTCAGGGCCGAGGAATGTGTAAAAACAGAGCACACTGGGGGGCCTTGTTCTCCCACAGTGAATAGTCCTTGGGCAGGAATCCAAACCACATGGCACACGCACACACACAGCCGCGGCCTGGGGGAGGAAATGGTGGGGGGGGGGACAGAACTGAGAAAACAGACCCTTATGGAGAACCTGCGTGTAGCTGAAGGTTCATGGATAGTTTGAGTTAGATTAGGAAAAGGTTGGGGGAGAAGTCCATCACAATACTCATTTATTTTGAGAAATGACGCACAGAGTGGATTTTAAAGTAAAGGAATTGCATTTAACTTTGTATTACGATCTACAGTTGACAAGACTGAAAAGTGAAAAGAACACCAGTCTCATGTTTTTTTAAAAACGTTTAAAATGTTCATTGTTGTTAGCTGTAATTTGGGCAGAACCAGGTCACCAATTGGATAATCATCTCCTGATGGTTGAACTATCGTTTTTTTTCACATGTTCGAGCATGTAGCTCCGACTAAATCCTAAAAGGGTACCAGTCGGGATAAGCTTAAAAAACTATGCAAAACATTTTTCAAATGTCCAAGTTTCAAGCAAGAAACTGGTTTGAAATAAAAAACACAAAAAAACTGATGATCATGTCTGCAGAGAAAAACACAATTAGGCCAATGAAGAGAAATGTCCTCCAGTGAAAAAAAAGCTCTGTTCTGTGCCAAGTCAAATGAAGCAAGCTGCAAACAGAAAACGCAGGATGAAAGCCAAAGAGGAGAACTGGTAAAAGCCTCTGGCAAAAACCCAGTGGTTTCAGGCTTGTCGGGAAAATGTTTATCATGCATGTTCAAATCATGCAAATGCTAGGCAAAGGCCTGCAGGCTGCAACAACGCAGAAGCCAAAGATGTCTTCTGACAACTCTTGTGCACAATTGAGTTTTCTAAAGAAGTCAAGCAAGAAAGGATCAAAAAAATATGTAGATAAGACATGCAGAAAGATTGAAGACATCAAAACAGTCATCAGCAGAACTAAAAGAGCCTGGATCAAAGAATATGAGCAAAAAAAACACATATACAGGTACATGACTGAAGTTGTTACACCGAACAACCACAAAGTGTCTTTCTTTCACTAAGGTACATTCATTGTCTCATCAAAGGAATGCCGATGCACGTCATTATGTCTGGGACTAAATGTGCGTTACACCCTCATGAGACATGTCCCTACCCAGCCTTGACATTCCATTACATGTCATTTAGCTGACGCTTTTATCCAAAGCGACTTGAATTGTAACCCCTAGCTAGAGAACAATTGGGGGTTGGGTGTCTCGCTCAGGGACACTTCAGCATGGCACAGGGAGCAGCTGGGATTTGAACCGCCAACCTTGCGGTTTGCCAGCGCATCACACTACTCCATCGCCCCCAACATCTGAATATTTCTCAGCAATTCCGTCGATACTGATAATGACGGTTCAGCGACGGTACTGGGCCTGAAATAAAGTGCGTGCGATCTGGCGGCACCTGCTGGTGAGGTTACAGATTGCAATTTTTCCCGATGTGCCAAGAGTCAGGGCGCAAAATACTCTATTGATATAAAATGACAGATGTCACAGCAAAACGTTCGTGAGCACATGAGCTGTCGGTGGAAAGTTGGTTCGGATTTCAGGTGGACGCTGCGCTCTTTGCTGCTCTTTAAGTCCAACAGGTTTCTGTTGTTTATGTTTAAGGCCCTTGAGAACAAAACAGCAGAGTGTTTTTTAACTCTTTACGTAGTACGAAGGGGCACAGACAGCGTTTCTTTCTAACATTCTGACAATGTTAAACTGAGCGAAGTCGTTCGAAAACTTTTTACGGCTGATGTGGTTTAAGGAGCCATATATATATATACTATATATATATATATGAATGCTTTATATAAATAGGCAACCATGTGACCAGTAGTTGGGGTTACATATGAAGACATCACAGAAGGCGGGCTGTGAGTTTGCTGTAATGACTCATTGAGTCATTTGAAAAATGCTTCTTCTCGCCCTGTTCTTCTGCGGTGGTGCCTGTTATTTTAAGGCCCAGTCACGTTTAATGGGATTACGTCCACTTCTTATGTAAGACTCGGCAAGTCCAGACATGCACTTTTCAACCAGATATTTAAGCTGCGTGCAGGAATTTGCAGCTCAGAACACGATGACCGCAGCTACTGATGCGGCTTTTATGGGGACATGAAGGCGGCCACAAAACAAGCTGCAGCTCTGCACGTCCTCAAACACCTAAAAGGCCCGAGGGGCCCAATCAAACGGCCTGTTTGTCTCTACCACGATCGAAATATCCCTGCAGCTCTAGAGCGGATCGCCATGGAATTTGGTTGACATGCTCATGGTCACCACAGGATGGAGTACCTGTGGTGATTCCTTGACTTCTCATTTATGGCCAATCTTAATGTCAAATTCTTTAGATTATGATCAAATTCCTGCAACACAAACTCCATTCCTATCAAGGTCTATGTTGTCAAATCATCTGCCTCCTGTTGCCGACCTTATCCGCGACAACAAAGGGCCTTATTATGTGTAATTTAGATATCAATGGAAGCCAACGCTGTTTTAAAAGGCATAAAGGCTCATACGGGGTCTGTTTGGACTGACATGACGCAACATTCAATTACACACAGGCTCGTCCGAGACAAAGGAATGTAAACATTCCACAAAAGGTGTACGTCACGCCTGCAGGCGTTGGGATTGGATGACGCAACAAGAGAAAGAGGTTAAAACATACAGTGTCTTTCATTTCCCCTCCATAATCCAACAGACTCCCCGGAGACTCCCAACCAGTGCAGCTGAAAAAAAAAAAAAAAATGAAAAAAGAAAACATGCCCGCCCACGTGCTTTCGGTTCTATTGAAAAGCATCTGAGGGAAATGAAAAGAAGAAAAGCTTTCGGGGCAACACGTCCGATTCCGAAATCATAGCTTACGGGTGTAGTGACGGATTTAAGGGATGCAAATGTTGGAAACACCGGTGGATGGTGTTAGAAACGGGATCTGTGAGAATAAAGAATCCAGGGCCATTGTTTCAAAATGAGGCATCCGCCCACACAGAAATTAAAAGGGGAAAATCTGTGAAGTGTTGCAAAAGAATTTAAACGTAGGACTGTTTCGCACCACTGGAACAAAAACAAATTAAGTCCTGCACAACCCGCTTGGTGTGGAAATAATCTCCTCATGCCACACAATTTAGTATAATTAAGTTTGAACCTGAAAGTATTTGAAAGAAGTCCCACATACTTTGAACACGAGGTAAGCTGTTCTATTGAAGAAGAAAAAAAAAGTTTCTGGAAGTCACATTTTTTACATTTGGATCATCAAAATAAACCATACAATACATTGTAAAGTATTGGATAAAGAAAAACAGAGCAATTCCCTGTGAACTCTAAACTTTTGCTCGGTCTAATGAGATTTGTTTTCCCACAACTTAAGAAATAAAGAAAAGTTTGATTTCACTAAAACATCTTAAATAAGTAAACATCTGAATTATGATTGACCAACGTATGCTAAATCTGACAGGTTTATATTGGTTGTTCTTCGAGTTGCTTTAGAATGTTTATGCTAAGCTGTCTGTACATGATTTTCTGTTTGAATAAAAAATGTTTTATATCTGTATGATTTATTGTTCATGCAGAACATTGATCTCAGTCTCCTGCACGGAGGAATACAGCTGATCAATTAAACGCTGGTATCAAGTCAATGCTCGGTAGCAGGAGATACCCGAAGCTCTGGTTTAGACCCAGTCGCGTCGCTGCGGTTTCAGACAGACAATAAAACACATATCAGGAAAACATGTATTACCAAAATGTGTTGGACATACAAGGGATTTGACTTTGGCGGTCGGTGCATAAACAGTTCAATCAAGCTTCCTTGCAGGCGCAGGTCCGATTCCAGAGCCGGATGTCGAAGATCACTGGTCCTCACATTACGTTGCAGCCGCTGCAGAGGTCAGAGAGAAGAGGCTGTTACGCAACGCTCCTCCTCCTACAGAACCATTACTGCTTGAATGCTACACCGTCAGGTTCTACTCGGTTCAATGTTGGACTGGTCGTGAGGAAGAAGTGACCTTAAGATGACCAAATCAAGGGTGTTTCAAACCATTCATTTAAGCAAATTCCCTCCGGGTATTCCTAAAAATATTTGAACGAGTGAACAAACGAACAACTGGAAATCTCACGATAAAAAAATAACTATCATTTGATCTCATTGGTGAGCTGTTCTTGTGAGAACCATCCTGACTTTGTGGTTATAAATAAATTATCTACCTACAGATAAGAGTCTTTGTGCATTAATTAAAGATAATGGCAACCACAAAAAGATTCCCACAGTACTACTGCCAATCAGTAATGAAGGCTGGTAAACATCCGGGTTTAGAAGCACCACCCTGACGGCGTATTGTTTTCATCCGGCTTCCTGGCATTGGGGAAGGTGAGCTGCACCCACAGGCCAGTAAATCAACACGAGAGCTGGTGTATTTTAATCTCTCCTTGTCTTTACAGCTTAAATGATTGTTGCGCTTGGTGTGGTCATGCAATGTTCTTGAGAAACTACTGCATTGATGGGTTTGTGCAGGAAGGTGTGTGTGTGTATGTAGCATTATAGTTGGTATGGTACGAATGGATTCAAAGTGAAAAGCTGAGCTGCATGGAATCGACACACAGAACAGATTGTGCGTTCCCAACGTCCAGCTGGTGCAGACGTCTCTAAACTCAAGTGAACGCACTTCCAAGTTGGCCGCGCAGCACGAAGCACTCGCCGTCTCCCCCGAGGACAACAAACTGCACGAGGTCTAATTGTTCCCCCTGATAAGATAACGCGAGGTTAATTCTGGACACAACTCACGTGTCCTCCTCTCTGAGAGCGCACTATCTGCAACAGTTCAACGGGGAGAAGCTGGCTTTGCACTTTTGAAGCTGCGCTCGGGACAAAAACAAAAACAGGAGCGCGACCGCGTGGGGACGCACGGAGAGCCGCGCCCACTCCGCCACATTCCTTTGGTCATCAGAAGGTGTAGAAGGTCGTGGCATGTATACATCAAGCTTTCATCCACACGCTTAGCAGACTTTGTATCCATATATTGACAATTGAACATTGAACACAAATAACCAGCGAACTCTTCGCTGAGAGACTCTTTGTTCATCCATGGCCAACGGGTGTCAAGTTGCGTCTGCACATATTTGAACTTGGAGGACGAATCTTTCCCCCAGGTCGCCTGGGAACCGGCTCAAAGACCTGTTCATTCTTGTTCAGTCTCGTTTGGTGTTTTCCTCACAAAAAAAAAACAACAACTGCTGTACTGCAGCTTTGGCGTGCAGCGCGGCCAGCACCGGGCCGTACGATTCACCCGGCCTTCGGAGAATTGCGTGGCCTCCGCTGAACCATGTGGGCTAAATGAGAATCCCCCCCCCCCCCCCCCACTAAAGCATAAAA
The DNA here is from genome assembly GCF_949316345.1 of Pungitius pungitius. NCBI lineage: Eukaryota > Metazoa > Chordata > Actinopteri > Perciformes > Gasterosteidae > Pungitius > Pungitius pungitius. The sequence goes on from NC_084910.1 coordinate 17,210,492, forward strand.
AAGGGTCAAAAGACCCTGGGGCCTCTGAATGCAGGTAGAAGGAGGTGAGGTGACAGCCATGTAACTCACACAGGTCTTTAACTTGTCGTTGAGGTCTTGTATTTAGCGTTCGCATGTTGTCATCAGTCTCTCCGTAGCCTTGATCCTCTCAGCTGTTGGGCTCTGCTGCAGAAACAGCTGCAGTGACACAACAGGCGTGTGGGAGGGAGGGGCGAGGGGGGGGGGGGGGGGGATGTGAAGCCTTTTACATTAATCATAGTGCGTGATGACTGGTGTCGACATGACTATTTTCTGCTCCTTTTAAGACGGAGGCCAATCTGTGATCTCACCCGCTATGTTAATGAATTGACCCCCCCCCCCCACTCCCCCTCCTCCTCTCTCCTCCCACGCCCCGCATGCGCGTGAGATACACTCACCGGCCACTTTATTAGGTACCCCATGCTAGTAACGGGTTGGACCCCCTTTTGCCTTCAGAACTGCCTCAATTCTTCGTGGCATAGATTCAACAAGGTGCTGGAAGCATTCCTCAGGGAGTTTGGTCCATATTGACATGATGGCATCACACAGTTGCCGCAGATTTGTCGGCTGCACATCCATGATGCGAATCTCCCGTTCCACCACATCCCAAAGATGCTCTATTGGATTGAGATCTGGTGATTGTGGAGGCCATTTGAGTACAGCCAACTCATTGTCATGTTCAAGAAACCAGTCTGAGATGATTCCAGCTTTATGACATGGCGCTTTATCCTGCTGAAAGTAGCCATCAGAAGTTGGGTACATTGTGGTCATAAAGGGATGGACATGGTCAGCAACAATACTCAGGTAGGCTGTGGCGTTGCAACGATGCTCAATTGGTACCAAGGGGCCCAAAGAGTGCCAAGAAAATATTCCCCACACCATGACACCACCACCACCAGCCTGAACCGTTGATACAAGGCAGGATGGATCCATGCTTTCATGTTGTAGACGCCAAATTCTGACCCTACCATCCGAATGTCGCAGCAGAAATCGAGACTCATCAGACCAGGCAACGTTTTTCCAATCTTCTATTGTCCAATTTCGATGAGCTTGTGCAAATTGTAGCCTCAGTTTCCTGTTCTTAGCTGAAAGGAGTGGCACCCGGTGTGGTCTTCTGCTGCTGTAGCCCATCTGCCTCAAAGTTGGACGTACTGTGCGTTCAGAGATGCTCTTATGCCCACCTTGGTTGTAACGGGTGGTTATTTGAGTCACTGTTGCCCTTCTATCAGCTCGAACCAGTCTGGCCATTCTCCTCTGACCTCTGGCATCAACAAGGCATTTCCGCCCACAGAACTGCCGCTCACTGGATGTTTTTTCTTTTTCGGACCATTCTCTGTAAACCCTAGAGATGGTTGTGCGTGAAAATCCCAGTAGATTAGCAGTTTCTGAAATATTCAGACCAGCCCTTCTGGCACCAACAATCATGCCACGTTCAAAGTCACTCAAATCACCTTTCTTCCCCATACTGATGCTCGGTTTGAACTGCAGGAGATTGTCTTGACAATGTCTACATGCCTAAATGCACTGAGTTGCCGCCATGTGATTGGCTGCTTAGAAATTAAGTGTTAACGAGCAGTTGGACCGGTGTACCTAATAAAGTGGCCGGTGAGTGTAGAAGCCATGCAGCCGGGTTTCCTTTAAGATACGATCCCATGCTACAAATTAACATTGTTTCTCCAAGATTTGGTTTCGTTTTTTGACTTGACAGAAGTTCCTTTGTAGGTTCCTTTCGTGGTCCAGGCTGAGAGGTCAGAGTGCCACTCAACACAGGGCCTTAACCGAGGAGACCGCTGCTTACGTCCCATATGAAACGTTAATTCCCCAAAATGACGTCCATCATTTCAACAACAATGTCACAAAAGGGTTTTATTTCAAACTTTTTGAAGTTTTTGAAGTCATGGGCATTTGAACTTGGGTTTTACCAAACAAGAACAGGTCATTTTTAGTTAGTTTGAGATATTTGTTATGTAGAAGGTCACTAAATTTAACCTCAACTAAAACATTCAAACTGAATCATCTTAATTAAAGATTTCTAAAACGTTTGAATGGTTTTACCCTCAAACACACAGCATCTTTTTTTCACTTCACTCCAGTGAAAGCTTTGCAGATGTTCCCATCTCAAATTCCAGGGGGCAAATTTGTTTTGGAAAGGCGAATCTCCTGATGCTGAGGAAGTGATACGTTGGAATAAGTCTCTTCTTAGATCTGCAAACAGAGAAAAATATAAAAGGAAGTGATGTCACATTGTTGCATACGCTGTTGAAATGGCGGGATCTTTTGTTGAAGTCCGCCATGGAAACTCCACCAGCAAAAAAAACCCCAAATGGAACATAATGAAAACATCAGACGACCTAATTACAAAGAAGTGTCCTTTCATAATTACAAGCATTAACTCCTGTTCCCTTCCTTCTTTTATTTAGTTTAAATTGCCTTGTAAGAAGACACCCTTTCACCAGAGTCTTTTCAGGCCACAGCTGCAGCTTTCTAAGCGGTATTCAGTCAAATTTATCAGTAAAAACCGAGGTCAAAATGGGTCGATGATTTGCACTATTTCTATCTGAGGGCAACATTTAGGTACTTCCCAAAGCACCAAAAGACAAAAAAAAAAAGAGCCGCTATGCGCCAGTAAGCAGCTGGGCCGCTCCACCGCGACGCTTTCTGCAGCGCTTCAGCCGACGGACTCATTTAAGCGCTGACCTGCATCCCAAGAACAAACAGACGCCGTTTGTGTCTAAATGTTGATGAGATTAAAAAAAAGAATTGTATTAAAACACAGCGGCAATAGTTTGAAATGCAAACCCAGATGTGAAAACCTGGTTCGTCTCTCAGCCTGTTCTCCTGAGTGAACATTTAATGGTTCTAAACTAAATTGGTTGTGGGATGAATGTGTTTTGTACTTAATAACATAACCTCCACTTGATGGTAATTGCTGCTTTTTAACTCGTGAATATTTAATAAATACTTTTTATATTGGGGTTTTAATGTCAAATGCTTTTGAATCATACATTATTTATTCCTTTCATGTAACACCATCATTCCCATTGTTTACATTTAAAAAAAATGTATGTTATAAGTTTACAATGCCTCAGGCATTTGTGAGTGTTTTTTATACCAATTGTTTTCTAAAGGTTGACTGAATTGCAGGAACTAGTTGGGCAGAGAACCGTTGATGAGTCGCTTCCTTATATTTAAGTGATAAGATACCAGCGTGGAAACAGACTCAGTGAAGCGCGTGCGTTTTTCTACGTTAGCATTCCAACCAACCACGCTAACGTCATCACACAATAACAAATATTTACGTTCATTTGTTGTAGTAAAGGGGATGAAGGTTTCTGAAAACACGTTGGTATGTAAAACCTTCTGGTGCTGGATCATTAGCAGAGTACGTTAGCATTTCATTTACTACCGTTAGCACATTATTTACTAGCGTTAGCACATTATTTACTCGCGTTAGCACATTGTTTACTCGTATTAGCACATTATTTACTCGCGTTAGCACATTATTTACTCGGTTAGCACATTAGTTACTCACGTTAGCACATTATTTACTCGCTTTAGCACATTATTTACTAGCGTTAGCACCCAGCAATCATCGATTTCACCTCAGGGGCCTCAATCGATTGCCAATCACAGTGGAATCGTCGCAGTGAATGTGACCAGGAAAAGTGTTAAAAAACACAAATAAAAACATGGCATGATTTCTAAATCAACATTTAGGACTAGGTTTTATGAATCAGAGCGCGTTAAACGTTGCATAGACACATTACTTGGCATAATTTAATTTATGAATCAACGGGGGGGGGGGGCTTATGTTTCTCTCTCCCTCGACTTTGTTTCCACGTCTTCGCTCTCAAAATGTCAGATGCGTACCAACGGCTAAGAAGTCGCCCGTTGGTTTGTCCGATGCAGTACAGGTTACTGTATTTAGAACACAGACGAGTAACGCCACGTGCACGTTTGCATTTCGATTGTCTCTCAGCGGCTCTCAACATGGCGACGCCAAGGACGGAGGTCATCAGCTGTGACCGGCATGAGGAGCTCTGATTACACACACACACATACAAGACGCTTACTTCTCTCCAGAGAAACGCGTGGGAACATTATTGGCTGGGATTCACACACACACATTTACCGAAAACAAAAGGTAAACTGGAAAAACCAAAGCCTGCTACAATAAAGAAAGAGCAGGTTGGATCTTGACTTGAGGTGCTAAACGGCGGTTGCAAATCCAGCAGCTGGCCGGTTCGGCTTTCAATTGTCTCTCTTTTTTCTTTTTTTTTTAGGGCGCCGCTTCAAAGTCTACCTTGCTATTCACAGCGGGGACAAAGGCCAAGGCTGAAGAGCAAAGTAAAAGCTCCTCTCATTCCCCGTGTCACTGTACAGGGTTCATAGCCTCCGAAAAACAAACGCACACCCTGCCATTTACATGGTTCACAGCCTCGTTCCTGCAGCTATATCAGCACTCTGTGTCTCTGGGAGTCGTGTTTTTTTGTCCGAACCGCCATTCCTAAAATTCCTCCCCAACAGAGAAACAACAAACCGCTCCGCCCCCCCCCCCCCTACTGCACTTCTTCTGAGAAGCTCGCTAGGTGAAAAATACACTGTAGATCAAAGATCAATGGGAGCAATGAAAGGGGGAGCTGTGTGCTGACGGGCGTTTTACAGGTATACGACTTTGCAAAAGACAAGCCTGCTCTTGTGACTGCTTTCAGGGTAAATTTACTTTGGGAGAAAGCAAACACAGTGCGCTGACAGGACATAACAACTGACCCGAGATAGCTGCTGCGCAAACGGATGACATAGTGTCATCGGTTTTTAGGTGAAGTGCAGAGGAACACGTTGCAAAACCTCGGCGTGAACGCGGTTCAAGGTTTCTGCTGCCGTGGCCATGGTGAGCGTGACAATGGGGAGCGAAGGTCACAGGAGCACAGGAAGGGCCGGGCCGGGGGGGGGGGGGGGGGGGGGGGGGAAGAGGAGCTGGTGCAACTCATTCATTAAACCAGGAGGAGAAATGAAACTGGTTCATCCAAACTCTGCTGTGAAAAAAATGGAAAACGTTACGACCTGAACCTGAAGCAGAGACGGCGCACCGCACAGCTGGTTGAAACCCCACGTGGTTTAGAGATGATGTCACCTGGTTCCTGTTTAAAGGGGCGTCCAGCTGCCTGATCTGGTCGGATGCTCCATTGGCGTCTCATCCGATCAGGGGACAAACTGTGGACAAAGTTCAACACCCTCGGAAACGGGCCACATGACCACAGCAAAAGATTGAGGAATTTAATTGACTTTGAACGGGTTTCCTTTCACATGGACACCGCATGACTCGACCTAAACCACAGGACAACGAGCAATGAGTTAACAAAAAACAACGTCTCCTAAAATCACATGTCGAATATGGAAATGTTTTGCTCTTCGGGACGGACGAAGACGGCGTTAAAATCCAGAATCCTCCAATAAAGAAAGAACTTTTCAAATGACCTTACTGCTCGAACTGTACTACTGTATGGAACAGACACTTTGTGACACATGGTTGGACCTACGAGGGGCCGTTTAGGACTTAACCACCGAGACACTCTTACACGTACTAATGAAACACTGCATACATATATGCTGCTGTGTCATATCCACATACATATGAAATGCTTACAAGTGAAACATTTATATGCATCTATCTATGAAAAGGTTGTGTATATATATACAGTATATATTGTTGAACACATGCATGCATTACTGAATCTCTTAAGATACATATGCAAGCGTTTTACATGTATTCATACGAGTAATCTCACTAGTGAACGTAAGAGCATCTCATCAAGCTGTATATTGTCTCATCCTATAGTAAATGTCCACAAGGAATTCTGAAGCTGGTGCTGTTCTAAATAAACAACATATTTATGATGAACTCTGCTCTAAAGGGATACAAAACCTAAAGTTTGATCTGACATTTTCTTGTCGCCACAGGGCTTGGAGTTCATCGTATGGTTATTTAAATTAGGGGGGGGAATATCAAGTAAACCATAGTTGCTCTTACCAGCTAGACATAACACTGAAACTTCTGTAGGAGTGTGTAAAAAAAAACAAAAAACAACATGAAACCTGAGCGCTGTTTCCTTAAAACGACCGTGGGCGAGCGTTGAGAGAGAATGTGGGGAGATCGCCAAACAGTGTGACGTGTGTTTCTCCGTCCGCTGACTCCGGCGCCAAGGCCTGTGAATTAAGTCAGACGTGTGTGTGTGTGTGTGTGTGTGTGCGGGAGGCAGAACGTTGGCAAAGCATTTCACCAAGAACACACCAGGGGTGAGATGTGTCTGTATTTTAAAAGGTGAAGCGGGGAGAGTTTATTCCGCGGGGGGGGTGATGAAGCAGAGAAGATTTACAGGAAACCAACACGTTTATCTGAAAGTGTCCTAATGCCCAGACGAGCAAATGACTGAAAATGAAAACTAAAAATGCAAAGAAACGAGATGTGATGAGTAAATCGTATTTCCTGGAACGAGACTCTTTTGGCTGATCACCGTCGAGCCTCCAGCCGCTACACCGAGAAAAACGGGCTAAAAAAGAACCGGATCGCATTCGAACATTCGGTCACGTGCAAGAAAATGATTGTTTTTCCCTCATTTTACTGGCAAACGCCTTCGGCTTCCGAGAAAATTCTGTGAATGTGTTTTGGTTTTAAATAGGCTTCTCATAATCCAAGTCTGCCTCTATCCAGTAACTTCTGCTAAAGGGTCCAGTGAAGGGTTCTCTGCATTCCTTCATGCTATGCTCTTGTTTTTCTCGACTCACAGGGTTTGGTGGGAAGATGGGGGGCGTGCGGGAGGGGGGAGGGGGGGGGGGGCATGGGTCTAAATGCCAAACGAAGCCTTGAAAAGCCTCGGATCACTGAGCCAAAGCAACAGGGCCATGGGCACCCCCCCCCCTCTCTCTGCATGTGACACAGACACCTGAGATCCGTCAACACACCCGCGGGGGTCATCCAGGTTGTTCCTCCTCTGAATGGATATCGGACCCTCGGCAGGGGATGTAAATATCTGCATTGAATGTTCGCTCATCCATGTTTGCTGGTTCGACAAACTTTGACTTGACTGTGTGTAACAGAAATGCATGTTGTCATTTTCAATGTATCATCTCTTTTTTTGGTTATTCGTTATTAGTGTGTGTGTGTGTGTGTGAATTTTATTTTGATGAGTTGGATCTGTTATATCTTCCCCTCTATGAATCTTGTGTCTAGGGAGCTGAGGTGCAAATAAAGACCAGAAGGCACTATTTATGTTTTACTGTCTTCTGCAGGATCGACTTCATTCATGCACAAAACACATCCGTTACATGTGCTCATCCCTCCTCCTCAGTACAGCAAAGGCAGACAAACTGTGGTCGTTTAAGCTGTTCCGTGCACCGGGGAGACGGGGCCAATCGGGTATGGACCTCAGTCCGGGGGACACTCGCTGGCGTCCTCGCTGGGATCCGCCTCAGGAGCGGTCACTCGCGTCCATTATTGATGGTCACGCCGGAGTGTTGCCTCCGCGGCGCTCGGCCCGTTCGCCTCGAAGCCTCTCGTGTTTCAGCGCTCGCCCAGCAGGGCAGTTTCGGTCGACCCCCTTTTTTTCCTCAAGTCAGGAAAACCCCGCGTTGTTGTGGTCGGGAGGCCAAGGAGGCCTTGTCGGATCACACATAAGATAACCAGACACCTGTAAAGTAGTAGTGGACGTTGGAGTACATGCAGGCGGAAATATCATCAATATTCTGGCTATTCTCCATTTTGTTTGATTAGTTCATTCGGTTGGCCTGTGCAGACTGTTGTGCACATTAATAACGGCAGGAATCTGACTAACAAGTTACTTCTTTTAAACAGAGAACCACAAGCAAACAATCACATTTATTTAAGTTGTACAGGGTCATTCTGGTACATAACAACTAGAGCCTTGTGTTGTTCTTTTGACCACTGTGCGCTTCAACAATGAGCTTATTGTACGACACAACAATGACACATTGAGAAAGACTTCAAAAAAACCACCAAGCCGGCAGGACTTCGTCAGAAGAGATGAAAAAAGGCCAACCGTATGATCACCCAAACCATTGTTCCCAGAGTATCGAGGGCGCTTCGTTTGAGAGACAGATTACGCATTTCAAACAGGCGTTCGATCGCACCAAAAGGCTTCGAGGTTCGACCGCCGAAATCGCCGTCGACTTTCCCAAATTTCAAGTGCGCGGTTGTGCGTGGGCGGAGGAGTGATGTGTTTACTCACATTCAGTCAGGGGCAGGATGCAGTTGTTTGTAACCCACTTCAGATTTGTACTATACACTCACTTCCTGTCTGTTTCATCTTCTTGGTTCTGTGGTTCTCGTACAAACAGAAATGTTTGCGTCTCACTGGAGGTATAAAATGTGTCAACTATTAAATGGAATACAATCAGATCAGCATTCTGCTCTGTGATGATTAATATGTTGATGGTGACATAAACCCGCTTCTTGAAACTGACCCCAGGTCTAACGCCGAGTTTGTTAACCCTGAGATGAGGGAAACTCTGGGTTGTCCGTTTCGGAAATGTTGGAAAAGGAGGTAACTAAACCTCCGGGTCAGTCACTATGGTAACTGAGCCTGTGAACCTCACCTGGTCGGGAGCAGGTTCTCTTTCACAGGCTCCTCCCTCTGACAGCAGCCAGCCAATGACACAGCGCGCTTTCATTTCCTCTTTCATTCATACTCTTGACGATCCTGTTGATGAAGAAGCGGTTTTACTTCGCAGGGTGTTAAATGTCGGGAGAGAATTCTGATCCTCAGATTAGATAGATTGTCAAGATAACGACTTGTTTGAACGGTATCGTTTTTCTTCAGTCCATCAAATATGTACAACACCTCATCTGTCCTCATATCACTAACGTCACCAATCATGGACATGTTCTCACACTAGAGCACACTTTGTGTTTTTTTGCAAATTTAATATTTCCAGCTCAATGATGTATGCCGACCGATTGTTGGCTGTTGCCATGATAAATCGTAGTATTATGGCTCCATTCATGCTGCCTTTATACTGTGGTGGTGCACGCGCACAACTCTGGGTCAACCTACTCCAAGTTGATTGAACCAACTCTAATGAGCTGCTCTGAAACCGAGTTTAGGGTTTGACTCAGAGTTTGTTGAACCTCCTACTTGAAACTGACCCAGAGCAATAAGGTCTGAAGACGGTGTTTAGGGTATCTCACTAAAAAAAAACTCACTTTTTGGGAAGAAAATTTTTAACGGGTGGAAAAATATGCTCCGAAACTGCACACGGACCTTTGAAAATAAACTTCTACCTTCAGAAGAAACAACTGAAATCGGTTTAGGTAAATTAACTACAGTCAGATTCTTTCCTAAAACTGACTGTAATTGCGGTTTGGTTTGGCCTAGAATAGATACGGAAGTGGCGTTAATTAGGTCCGAAAGGTACATGACGAATAGATAAACGTTAACTTCTCGTTTGGCACGCAAAGAAGGAACAACAATCTCCAGAGACAACAACCCGCCTCACACCCTGACATCTTTGTACTTCCTGGTTCGTGATTACGTGGCATACAAAAGAACTTGAAGCGTGCGTGATATTTATGAATGGTCGCTCCTTCACTCCCGTGGGCGGAGCTACGAACGCTGAATGATAACAGCGTGACGATGGACGCGGTGGAAAGGGTTCGGGCACGGCTCCTCTAATCTCCGTTGAACATGCCTCGGAACGAAAGATATTACAAAATAGAGTCAAAAACAGCATCCGGTGGCCATCTTTGTTTGCTTAAAAGACTTGAAACCCGAGACAAACGTGTTTGGTCATTTACGGAAAAAAATAACCAACAAACTGGAGCGAACGCAAACCAGGAAGGTACGAACTGAACTACAAGACCGGTTGAAGGATCAAATGAGTGGGAACTACAACACTTTTCTCTGTGCAACCCATGATTGCATCAAAACTGCAAATGTTTTTTTTTTATTTGATCGACTTACTAGCAGAGGAGACACGTTGGGGGAACATTACGCAATGGCGCAATTAGCAATGTCTCTAAGTCAACCCGATGTGCAGAACAGAATCCGTAAATAGTGATTCTGCGGTCAGCAGTTGGAAGGGGGGGGGGAAGTTCAAACGCACCGCCGGTCGGCGTTGGAGCAGACGCACAAAATGCAAACAACAGCTCATGCACAAACAGACTGGGATCAGATGACACACCGTGTGCACATTTCAGGCTGCGGGACACCGGATAGACACCCAAGTGCTTTTGAGCTGCAATTTTCTTCGTTGTTCAAAGAGCACACACACACACACACCCATTAGACAGGTCAGGTGCTTGTCGTGCGGCCGCTGACATTCAGGTGTTTGTGTGAGCGCCAAGCCACTGCCGAGTCGGGATTTATCTCAGGCCGGTTAACAAAATAAACAGCTATGCAGCAGGACTTGATACGGCCCAAACCTCCATTGTCATGAAATAAATTATGCTGAAGGTCTATGAGAAAAAGGACTCTACTTCTCTTTTGTGTTAGGAGGGTAAACATGGGTTTATGGTGTCAATCACTAGTCACATGCATTATACAGCATGAGGGAGTCATATAGGCCATGAAGCAGGCTAAGGCTGACGTGTCCGTATTTACGTGACTCCAACTCCAAACATCGTTATTTCTCTTTTTTTTAAGCCAAGATGGCAAAATGGTTCAAATCCAGGCTTCAAAACATCAGTTTGAAGTCTCAGGCATACAGATTGTGACTTTATATCTCTGTTGTTACGGTGCGCTTGTGTTCTTCATACAGGAAACGCATCCGGCAGCAACACCCATGTTACTTAAGATTTGTTTTCCCATCCACAGGGACGACAGGAAGGGGAACAGCACATGCTCATGGAAGGCTGAGCTAAACCAAACACTAACCTGAGAAGCATGTTAACTGATCCTGATCCGTCATAATTGCTTTACATCCACTCATTTCTTCAGGAGTTTTATACACTTTGCCCTTTTGATCCAAAAGGGATAAGCTTTCGCTTCATTGAGGAAATACTTTACGTGGCAGGTTTAATTGTTTCCCGTTTATACCATATTTGACCTTGTGGAAGAACCCAAGTCACTTTGCACCTAATGTGCTATAATATTTGAAAGGAATTTAAAATCATTAATCATTAACTCAGTTTTACTATTAAACAACCAATAAAAATATAAACCGCTAATGCTAGTTTCATTGTGAAGGGGAATCAAAGCAGAGGTAACAGCCCTTCATTGTTTACTTGATCAAATCTAAGTTTCCCCAAAGAGAAGTGAGCAGAGCACTATTTTCAGCTGCGCATTGATACGGTTTGTACAGCGTGTGTATTTCCAGCATCGTGATCCTGTGGGCAACGTCTACAACGGTTTGTATGATATCTGTATGAAAGTCACCACACATGCGTCGGTTTCTGACACAAATACACTCTTTTCGATAAACTTCCGTCTTAAAAGGAAACAGCTGCGTTAGAGAAAGATGTTGAAATACTTGAGAAAAACAAAGTGCTCTGGGTCAAATGAACCACTAAAACGGCGTTACTTATTGATCAGCGATAACGACAAATTACAGCGCACTCATTTCCGTCTCTGACTGCAACAGCCCGATGTGGGATTGGCTCCAAGTTAAACAGTGGGAATGGAGCTTCAGGTGCAGTGGGATGAACACCTGGATTTGGCTACAGGTTCATTGTTGCGTTCTTTTTTATGAAAATTCGCATGAAAACGTGAATACTGGCTGTTCATGGACACCGCTTCCTAAACTGCAAACCCTCTAAGCTGGTTTTAAAGCAACTCTGATTGAACTCAGGGGAGGATTTAAAACACTGGATTAAGCCAAAGTAAAACATATCACAAATATTTATGAAAATTCTAAAGAAATCAAGACAAAAGAGAATTAACAGCAGAATTTGACTGGATTATCTTTTTAAAATGAGGCACCTTTTTCTTTTGTCTCTAGAGCAGGGGGGGATGAACACGTTAACCAAACAGCTTTCTTTCTGGTAATATGAGGGCACCAGGCGGGAGCTGGCAGGCCTCTTTGGTTATCAGATGAGCGGTTATTTGGTCTACGCTGTAATCCCCCCCCCCGTATCGTCATCCATGGGGGAGGATGAAAGACGTCAGCCCTGACCCAAATTCACAGAGGCCTTGAGACAAAACAATAGCAAAGCACATAGAAAAGCCCCTAATTGTATAGATTCTTTTACATTTTTTTTAGAAGGCATCTAGGTGTTCTTTGTGGCAGAAGACGAAGGAACCGCACGCCGAAAACAGTCATTTCATCTGCTGAGAAAAACATTGGCCCGAGGCCAGGCAACGCCCGTTATACCGACATGAGGACCTTCTGTGGTTCATCTCATCCACTTCACTAGTGCACTTACCGCTGTTAATGCTCAGCGAGATACTCTAGGTACGAGAAGTTTTCTCATGGAAAGATCCTTGAAGCGGTTTGTGTTCAGCGTCTCAGTCATTTGCCCTAGGATTTATAATTTAATACATAATTCAATTTAATATTTGGTAATGGTAAGAAATCAGAAAAACCACAATCCGAACTAGAAGATGGTTTTATTCTCACTGAATAAAAACGTTTCACATTCTATTAATTTTAATCAAACTGCATGAAGAAATTTAGGCTCAAGATATCGATTCATGCCAGTAATGCTGCATTGTGGGTAGTCAGGCATTGTTTGACAAGGCAGAAGAATGTGTGAAATGAAAAATGTATGTATGTAAAGTATTTAACAACAGTTGTTTCACATCAGCGAGGTTTTTTTTGTAACTTTCTTGAAGAGGAAAACTTTGACAAACGTGAGCAACTGGCACAATTTAAAACAGAAATAAAATCTTCGTGTCAGCCATTGACTACCATGTTCCTTCCGACGTCGATGAGATTTGTTATATAAAAGCTGACAGCTCTGATGCTGGCAATATTATATCGTAATGTTTGAAATCCAGCAAAGACTGACATCGTCCAATTATAGACCGCTTTGTCGTCTTTAATGTCTCTCTTGGGGCGCCAACCACAGAGGAACAAAGCAAGCTTTCTTTGGCCTGCCAGATTATTCTCCCTCTTGGCAACTTGCTGTTTCCTACTGGAGCCACTGATCTCCGTCTGATGGGCCAGAAAGCCAAAAGCAATCCAACACAATTAAAGAATTAGATATAAAGAGTGTAAAGAGATTGAGAGCACAATAACATTGCATGTAAAGGTCTATCAGCAAGGATGTATGCGTGGTGATCCCATAAAATGAAACCACATTGACGTCCGTTCGCAAGTTCAAATCTAAAACAAATTAAGAAAAAAAATTAAACATTTCAGATACAAAAAGTAGCTGCGATCAAACGGATCGCAAATTGTTTCACTGGGAATCTTTGCAGAGGACAATGAGCAAACAGTGTATGAGCTAAAAACAAGTGGTGCCTGATGAGAAAATCCTTTCAGGCCGTACATGTGACAGTGATTAGGTTAACGAGATCAGGTTAATCTTTAGACAAAGTTTGTCCCCTGAAATGTGATGAATGATGCAGCAGAGTAAACATTCAAATCGACCAGACGGCACCGATGAACATTTAAAAGTTAAAAATTCAGTTATGTTTTTAAGACTGATTTGAAAATCCCACCATAAAAGAAATAATGAAAATATCTGGTACAAACTAGTGTGGGTGTCCTGAGGTAAGGCACTGAACGGGCCTCCAAAAGTATGCTCTAAAAAACACAATATTAAAACTTGAAAGTTGTATTTTTAGTAGTAGCGGGACGTGAGTGTTCGTGTAAAGAGTCAATGACATCCGATGCAGGAAGTTCAATGACCAGCAATGACTGCCACAGCACCATGCAGGATGGAACTGTGTGACAACAAACCGCCCTCATGTCTCACGCATGACACCTTGGTGTGATCACGGCTAGGAGTCATGTTTGTGCAGCCTGGAGCACCGCTATCTGCCTTACAACTTTAAAATAACGGTGGTTTTGTGTTGAAGTAGTGACTTTTCAATCCAAGCCTTGGGAGTTGCACAGATTCATTTCCAAAAGGCTGACCAAGTGCTGATCCCAGTTTCGCATGACGGTAGAATGGGGCGGGGGGGGGGGGGTATAATTATCCTGCTGACAATGATCTTCTCTAAGAGTCATCCTCCAGCTGACTCAGAGCTAGACACGGCAACAGAGAGGCCAAAACATGTGATCTCTGGGATGCATGACTTCAAGTTTGCGATGGCAGAAATCGGTCATAGCATTGCTGGCAACCACATGCTTTTCCCAAGGACCACATTCAGAGATGACCATCAGCAGCACGGGGGTTTGTTTTAAAAACACCCGCTGATTGTGTGGAATGTTGGGGGCTTCAGACTTCAACAAACCACCATCAATGCTCAGCCAACAAAGAGGTGTTGGAGGGCGTGACGAGCTGTAACTGACACTGACCATTTGACCCTCTAACCCCCTCCTCTCCCCTGATAGTTTGTCCAGAAATAAGGACATCACACCTTGGAGCAATGAGGTCAAACATGCCCAGACCTGTCACTGGTTCACCCTGAATGAGCCTTAGTCAATGGAAAGAGTGACGATGCTTCTTCAAACACGAAGCAGGAGGCTCCAGCGGCAGTACGTCTCCTGTCAAGGTTCAGGAGTATTAAAGTTAAAGGATAGTAGGTGGCCTTCGCAGAGGTTTGTCCCCCAGTTTCATAGCTCCCCCAACAACCATACCGTCAACGGAAAGAAACAAGGCGAGAGGTCGAAATCAGCATCCCGGTTGCCTGATAAAAATGAGTCTTTTATTGAAGACTAGAGTTAAAGTTAGAGTTCCGAGCGATATGTAACCAACACTCTTCCTTTTCTTCTGTAAATGTGAACTCGAGTCCACAAAGAGTACTTTAACCCTGGCATGTTTTGTCTAGATCACGGGTACAAAAGCTGAATAGCTGAATTTGGGCCAGGCGCTCAGTATTTGAACTAATGTCCTACTTCCTTCCTGTCGATAATAAGCGTTCTGTTGGGAACGCCACTCCCTCCCAGACAGGGCCGCTGGCTTTGTTGCCCAACTGTTCTCTCCTCTGTGAACCAAAACAATGAAAGCCTCCAGTGAGTGGATGTACTCGATGTTCTCGGATAGAGCGCACAGCAACGACATGTGGCTTGGGGGGGGGGACTCCTCAATAATGAAGAAAGGAAACCCAATAACAGCTTCATACCAATTTAAGACACTTCTTGGCGGAGTTGTGGTCCAAATGAATACCCTTCCCCATTTTTTTAAAGCAAGTATTGGGCAGGTGTGATGCAACAGTGATCCAGCGCGTTCTCCTCTCTGGTTGGGTATTTAATAAACTGTTTGTACTTCGGAAGTTCATGGCTGAGGGTTCTTTTGTTAAAGTCCCCAAGGACAATAACCAAGTCCGGGTTGGTCTACTGTTGCGTCGTTGCATCAGCTGCTGTTGGAGTAGGTGCAGATTCCTCCACCCTTCGTCTTGCTGGAGAGCTCCGTGTACGCTCTGAGCAGCCAGAAGCTCGCCATGAAGAAAGGAAAACCAATAACAGCTTCATACGGAGTCCGGTATCAATCCACAAAACGGAGGACGTACAAAAGTCTAGGTCTCTCCTCACCAGCAGCTGGAGTTGGTCCAGTTTGTTGCTCAGTGGTGTGCGAGAACCACACTGCATTGACAGGGTTCATAAAAGGACAACATATATTTTACACATTTTCTGCTGTATATTGGGGGGGAGGGGGATCATTCCCTTAGAAATTGCCTTCGAAGTGTGGACTTTCAACAAGGGCCCAAAATGGCTGATTTGAAAGCGGGACAAAGCCAAACTTGCCTGATAAGCACCTCAGAGTGAACACCAGTACATGCACACTCAGTCTTTTCGCTCGGCCTTTGAAGTAAAAGCCACAGGATTTCCCCGAGCACTTAAGAAATCTCAGACACAAAATTGAGAGAGAACCAACTCTTTTACCCTCTGGAAGCCAAACCTTCACCGACGTTAGCAAAAGGAGACAGGCAGGTCGCCTTAGTCTCTGCAGGTCACCAGGAATAAACAGTCTATTAATACGGTGCTGTGGTCAAGCATCCGAGAATAAAAGCTTCAAGACACGGGATGACTCAGCTCTGACAAGGAGCACCACACATTGCCCAGTGGATTAAACTCAATGTGATAAGTATCCACAACACAAGGTCAGGATTCAGACGGGCGCTGATGAATAAGAGCCCTTTGATAGGACTATTTCAATACTTCTATTTAAAGATACTCTTGCTTCTGTATAACTATATAAAATGCATGCAAATGACAGCCATTGGTACGAGTTTCCTCTAAATTCTTGTCTGCTCGGGAGATTCTGCCAAAAATAAAAGGACCAGATTCATTTGAATGGAAACTAAGCCCAAGTCTCTTTGTGCTCATCGTTATTTTTGACTAATTAAAATAGCCCAAAAGCAACTTAACTGTAATTTGGAGCATTGATATTCTTTGTCATCAAGGGTCTCAACTCAAATGGTAATGTGCATCGGCTCATCGATTCTGCCTCCTGTCAGACAGTCAATAGGCTGCTGGGCTTTGGGCTGATGGACATCAGCAGCACCAGCGACACAGACGGCTTCACAACAAACAGGAAAAGGTCCATTTATAGCTCACCACAGGAATGAGCGCAGGGCTTATGTGCAATTCAAAATTAGACACAAAAGGGTGACTATGTGTCAGTCTGTGTGTGCGCAAGGTTTGTTTTAGAGAGATAGCACAAGCAAAGATTACGCTTTTTGCATTAAGGGCAATCTGCATTTGCATGGTCCCTGCCGGTGATTCCAGAGAAAAGGACGTGCACGTTTGCATCCATCCATGTCGCGCCGAGCCCCAAACAGGATTCCACGCTGCCGAGCCGCGGGACACATTCCGTTTAAATGATTCTATCAGCAGATGAAGCCAAGAGTTAAGTGCACACATACATTCAAAACAGAGCCCTTACATGGACTTGCACGCCTTCGAAAACCATCGATAGCTCTTAGTGATGCTTTTTGACAGTTATGCGTTCACTGACATAACTCCACTAGCATGCTGGGTCATGTTTCAGCTTGTTTGGGACCTGAAAACCTGGCAGAGTGGCACTTATACACCTGAGAGGATACACCTCCACCCCCAGCCTTCCATAATGCTACAATCAACAGGGTAGCTGCCGCATGTTAGCGGAACATTCCCTTTGGACTAAATCCCGGAGCTAAGAGCTAATGTAACCTTGGGTTGCATTGAGTTAATACTATGAGTTTAAAAACTAGAATGTTTTTTTTAGGATTACCAGTGCAACCTTAAGAATGAGTACTTTAAATGTATTAACTTAGTAATGATTAGAATCATGTGGTAATACAAAACTGCTAAAGTTTACTAAAGATTAAAGTACAATAACACTGTACAGTGGCATCTGAGCCCCCCCCCCCCAAAAGAGGCCTCCCCTGAAGCAAGTGTATTTAAGTGTGGGGAATTGGTATTATACATATATTGCACACCTTACTACATGACCTCTTTCTTCCCTCATTTAGCAATAGGTTCCAGAAGTGACAGATACTTTACTCATTGCATGCTGTATTGTGACTTTCAAAACTCTACAAGTTTAGGTCTTATCCAGAAGCATCGCTCAAGTAACATCCAACATGTTGCAGGACTTGGTCTGTATTTTGGAGGGTTTTGATGAGGCCTATAAGCAGTTAAAGTTTATAATGCAACACCTTGCATTTCCCTAGTGCACAGTTTGACTTCCAAACTCCCCCCCCCCCAAAAAATAAAAAAAAAACTTCCGGCATATCTATGCATCTCAGGGTCAGAATTCGGAGTATTCACCGCTTCTTGCAAGTTACTCCGAAGCGAAGGACTCCGGTTAAAGATAAACATGTGCGTCAGCTGACTTCCCAGAAATGAGTTGCTTTTTTTAAAACAAAAGGGGCGGGCTGTTGCTACGGGGAAGTGAACCAATTCTAGAACTGAAAAAAGGCTCTTCCTCAAAGCTCAAGTTACAAACTAAAGCACAGTGGTTTATGTGGAAAGAGAAATGAATCCAGCAGAAAGCAGACATCCCCCCCCTCCTTCAAAAAAAAAAAGTCTGCTAAGTGCTAAACTCATTTAAAGATGGTAAATGCAATATAAGTTGACGCTTAATGCAAACAAACTCCACCTGTCCTGTGACCTGAAACGAGTTTGGCAGCTGGGATAATATAATCAATACTTCCTCCAGTACATGAAAGCTGGGTATGTGTGCAAACAATGGTTTCCAAACCACTCCCTGAGATAGGAATGCATTCCAAGCTTTGGCTTTTAAATTCAATGTGTTTTTAACATTTTCCTGTTGCAGCAAAACAGTCTACTGAGTCCTGTAGCTTTCTCAAAGTAACGTTACTGACAAACAGCCACAAGTGTGTGTTTTTTGCTGTTAAGATTTCCAACTAAACATAGGGTGTAATGACAGGATGAATATGCTTGTAAATGTATTAATGGCATAACAAACCACAAGTTCCATTTTCAGAATGATAAACATTCATGCCGAAAAATAGACGCTGCTTGAAACGGTTGGCAAAAAAAAAAAGAACCGCAATACCCCCTGCAGATGCAATGTGTGCGTTATGGAGCAACAGAAGGGCATTAAAATGATCGCTAGAAGAGAAAATAATTCATGCACACACACTGTTGCTCCAATAAGAAACCAGCGTCAGGTTTTGTTCAAAGACTTGGCGCTTTGCATATTCACCCCAGAGACACCCACCAATTTTCTGCACCCCCCCTCTCCTCCTCCTCACTCCACCCGTGTATGCTGCAAACTGCTCTCTGCTGTTGCCTCAGCCGCTATTCCCAACTGCGGCGCGGTCTTAACAATGGGCCGTGTAGCGGGGTAACCACGGTGGCGGGCTGACATCATTAGGCGCAGCACAGGGTGTGGGGGGGGAGCGCTGTGCATCATCACCATGGAGAGGCTCTACTCCCATTTCCACATTAGACCTCGATGAGTGCCGTGTTTGTCCGGTAACCCGTGACAACGGGGCGAACCGAAACAAACAAGGGCGCAGCCACACTTCATCGCACAGGATTCCCCCTGCTTGAGGTTTGATAGTCCACGCTGTAGTTTAGATGAGAGCAAGTGCAATTATTTTATTTCTAGTTGAAATGGCAGCACACCACACCAGCAGGCAGAAAGGAACTGAAGTGTAAAGCCACATCAGGGATGCAAGAGGATCAAAAGTCCCTGTAATTTTGCACCAGGGAACTACAGAACCAAACCCAAAATACACCCTTAAACCTCATAATCAAATATATCATATTGGCCTGAACATATGTGTAAAGAAAATACACATCTTTACTAAATCTACATCAGTTTAAGTCATAGATTTACAACTTGCCAACGCGCAAAGTAGACTTTTCTGCAATGTTGTGAAGTTTCAAGTCTACGTTGTGCATCAGCTCTCAGCAGAAAACCTGCTACCGTCCAAACACTGCGGATGCAGCAGAGCTCAGGCCGCCAGTCTCATCTCATTTCTAGGAAACAGCAGTCGCTCTGACTCGAGTTGTGGTGTGAAGAGACCTCAAATGCTCTCAAGTGCTGGTGCACAGAAGTTTAACTTTAGAGCGAGGGACTCTTCAGCACAACAAAACCAGTGTGTGTGTGTGTGTGTCATCCTGCCTTCCCAGTAAGACGGTATCAAAATGTCAAGGCATGTAGATTTTATTTTGTCAACCTATACAGATTTGTTAGCTCACAACCATATCTGTGACATTAATCATGTTCCGCTTTCATTCTCTGTAGGACCATAACTTCCCACCCAGACCTCCACCCGGTCAGCTTCGGTACAGATGACCAGCACAATCTGAGTCTTCCTTGACTTCCAGTCCTTGTTCCTTCCAACAGATTCAACCTTTGCAGGCTGCTGTTGAGCCTAAACAGTCCTGCACGTCATTGCGCTTCGTAAAGCGAACGCAACATTTTCATAACAAGGAAGTAGCACTACACCCAGGCGCAAATCCCAACCCCCTCCTTCTCTCTCTCACAGGTTGAAGTGTCCTTACAAAGGATCCAGGGGTTATGCATGGCCTCAATGGAAATCTGCTTCATAAAATGAAAAAAAAAAAACAAACAACAACAACGCAGCTTTCCCCACCTGCTTTGGCCTCAGGCTTACTTACAAAAGAGACAGGGAACTAGGATATAATGAACAAACTGGTAAACATAATGAGGTTAAAATTAAGCAAATCAGGTCAACTGACTTCCCCTTACCGTTTTTTTTAATTTGCATATAAACACATTTTTACATTTATTAGAAAAATAAACTTCTGTCATTTAAATAAACGCTAATTGTTTGCAAGTTGACTTCTGTTGGCCAAAATCCTCCCCTTTCCTTGAAACGGCAAAAGATGGGTTATTATTCGGCAGAAGGTGCATACATATTTTTCAGGTGAGGCTGGAAGGGCGCCAGAGGGAGGAAGGATGAGAAAAGAAAAAAAACACTGCTAATAAGCAGGTTTTTTTGTTGTTTTTAAGTGTCCATCAAAGTCCAATTTCAATGTGGAGGAAAGGTCGTCAGGAGAAGAATCCACCAAAGTGGAAAAAAAAAAGTCTCTCGAGTGTCCAAAGAGGTTCACCTGATCAACAGGGCCAGGGTCGCCCCAATACTAGCGAATCCAGCAACAGCCATGAGCGTGTTCCTCACCGAGGACTCTGGGTCCGCTACTCGAAAGAACTCCACGAAGCCAACCTGGAAACGGAGAAAGTCCACGATAAGATACGGCATTCACAGGTCAGAGCAGAGGGGGGGGGGGTCATGTGGGTCCCGTGATTCAGGCATTAAGTCACAACTCACCCAGGCGTTGTTTTTGATTAGCCAGTCCCGCTGCTCCGACAGCAGGTAGGCCGAGATCTCCCGCCCCACCAGCTCCACGCAGCTGCCCCGGCCTTGCTCCTTCAGGTGTTGACACACCACCGCCCCGAAGGCCACCAGGCTGGCGATGCGGCCCCAGTTCGTGGTTCCGTCCGCGAAGAGGCTCGTGGCGACTTCCCGGACAAACCCGGCGTCGTCCCTTCTGTCGTCCAGTGACAATTTGTTCACCATGCCTACAGAAAAAAATAGACATTAAATAAATACGGTGTGTGCGGGAGGGGGGGGGGGGTGAAAAGATGTCTCGTTGGCACACAGTGTGAGGCTATAAAATGCCCAGATGTAACTAACGTTAGTCATAAATAACGAATTGTGTAAAACGCAGAGTAAAATGGCTCCTACTAGCTAAAGATAGACCATTTAAAAAGGAAACGCAAAGCTAACGGCTACGAGCGGGCCGTGCCTCGCTCCACGCTAACGTCAGCACTCACCATTGAATACGTATCTGTGCTTCTCCAAAACGTCCCCCACCACCCGCTTCATGGTGGCGAGCTCCCTGCTCTGGTTCCATTGGGCTTTCGACTGTCCCGTAAATTCTCTCAGGAAGCGGCCGAGGAGTTCCCTCGTGTCGTTCTCCAGAGCCGCGGCCCCCGCCAGGGAGTCCGGGTGGTCGATTTCTTCGTCGGACTCCGGGGTGCACGGCAGCGAGCCGTTGTCGAGGTCCTCGCTGTCGTCCCGTTGCGTCTTCGACGCGTAGCCGTTCGCCGAGTTCACGCCGAGGTTGCCGGGCCGCTTCGGCGTGTCGTTGGCCCCCGCGTCGGCGTTGCGAGAGTCCTTCGCCGAGCCCATGGCGATCTGCGGCGCGGAGTCACCCGAGCCGAAGCGCATGGGCGCGACTCCATTTTGAGGGAGAATGATGCAGCTCATGACTCCCGTCACGTTAAACGCGGCCTGTTTCGTTCTCGGAATTATATTCATTTGGATTAGCTTGAAGTTACGGTTACTTGAGAGTTGCTGAAATAAAAACGGGGCGATCAGGAAACGCTGCTAGCCAGTGTCCAGAAAGAAAAAAAAAAACGAAGCGAGTCTTTATAGCTTACAGCGTCGACTGAGTCTACATGGCGGAAGTGACTATTCAAGTACTGTGGGGTGTGCGTCAGTGCGTGCGTCAGCGTCTTACGTCACTGACTTCACACGGTTCTTTTCCCTTCAGTTTTAAGGCTGCTTTAAAAAAGACCAATAATGTATTGCAATGACATCAAATGCGAAGAGAATAATGAGAGGTCTCCCGAATTGGGAGGATTTTTATAGCTAAGAATAAAAATGGAAAATAGAAAGACTTTTGGGATTTCCCCATGACTTCAAATATATGCAGATCAAGGAAGAATAACCGGAAACGCTACCCATATTAGACCATAATCAAAATTGATGTCATAAAATGTCCTTTTAGAAATACTTTTCCAAGTGGAATTTTACAGCCATTTTAAAGTTCAGAAATGATACACATATTTTCTAAATAATAAGTTGTCTCTGGTAAATTCTAGCAAGTGGCGCTTCTCTTGTTATGTTAGGAATGATGGAAAAATCCGGAACTCTCCAGTCTCAACCAGCGGTCACCATGTTAGAAATGAACGATGGTGCTTCCCCCTGGTGGGCGAAAGAGGGAATTTCCAAGTACCAACATAATAAACAACAAGCAATTCTTATTAATGTAAAAGTTTATTTCAAATACTGACAAAAATCCTCTCACCTTCTCCCACACAATTGAAACATTCAAAGTACACCAGTACTTTATGAAGTCTTAAAAGCATTCTGCGGTTCACCAGTCATCCTCTTATCACGTAAACCCTTACGTTGCTTATTTTTTCCGTGGAAGCAAGGGTGCCTCGGATTTCCCTGCAGTTATCTTGGGCGAGGATGAAATATACTAATTATGGAGTAAGAGAACAAAAAAAAAAAATAAGAACAGATAAAAGCAGCACAAAAGTAGTTCAGAGCACACAGCCTGTCATTTCTTTATACATTCTGGCACATGTTTATATAGCTCAACGAGAGACACCATGTGTGTTAGTTTCCAAACAAACCCTGCCATTTCCTCTTGTTGAACCGCTCTGTGCAAAGCCAAACATCAAGTAGCAATCAAAAACTCCGGTCCACGGTTTCGTAGAACATGATTTTCTACCCCACTTTCTTTAGGCCATCGTTACTTCATAAAATGATAAAACTGGTGCGGAGTATGATGATAGAAGATTGTTTCTTCGTCAGTCAAATTTTGTAGTTACATCGAGGTTTATTCTCAACGGAATCAACTTTGCCACAAGAGCTAAAAAGGACCCTGAAACGGAAATACTCGGGCAGCTGGACTGGTAGAACCAAGAGGACAGGTTTTTTTTTTTTTTTACAGGGCATCAACGCTTGAGATTTGTCTTGACTGAAATCAGCAGCATTTACACATATTTTCATATGATACAGATTCACATAGCCTCTGGGATTCACTAAGACGGAGCAGAAGTCCTTTTAAACGGAAAAAGGAGAAACCAGTGAATCAGAGAAGAAGTCCAGGCTATGAAAGAGTGAAAAGCAGGTGGGCAAACAACAACAAAAAAATATTAGCATTCCCATCCTGTTGAAGTCTATTTACAAATGGCTAGAAGAGAGAAAAAGCAGTGCATTCCCAAAAAAACCCATAACAAGCACATACGTACAGGTCCGTTCTCTTTCTACAAACTGCAAAATTTGACACGTTTTTTGAAGTTTCCATGAGAAAAAAAAGGTGAGGTTGAGAATGCGATGGTGTGTGTGTGTGTGTGTGTGCGCGCCCGGTCGACCTTCGGGAAGGTTCCCTGAAGCAGTGATATACGAGCAGGCTGATTCTCAGAGGGCGCCTGTTCAACGGTTGGTATGAGAGCACAGAGGGCAGCGTCCCACTATGAGCCCTCTAACTCTAGCCCCCGTGTGCCCCCCCTAACACCCTTGAGATCAACGATCAGTTTGTGTAGTGTGTCGGTTCTGGGAGGACAACTCTTGTAGTAGAAGATGGTTACTCACTCCACCTAAGGGAGGCCGTAGTAGTAGTAGTTATCTTCTACTGTATGAAGTGTTTGTTAATGTGAAGGTGTTAAAACCATTTCCAACACAAAAAGATGAGAAAGCTACGTGAGCTTATAGATTTTTTTTAATAGCTTTAACAAGCAGCTTTAGTAGGGACAATTATTCCAGGTCGGTCCTACTAAAAGCCTGGAAACCACTTTCGGTTTCACATGTGAAAGCTAGGACTATTTTGTCTTATCACTGAGATTGCATGTAGCATTCTACACACGTGTTGGCGTGTCCCACTGAAACACCAACCTGCAGTGGGGTCAAGAAAAACATGCTTTTTATTTACAAGCATGTAATTCGTTCTTAAATACACACACACACATAAATATCTATATAGATATATATAAATATCTATATAGATGTATGCACACATATATACACACATATTCAGACAGACACACCTTGTTGTAACTCAAAAGAGACCAAACTAATGACGAGGTGTCTGGCGATTAAAAAAAATACAGGGACAGACTCAGCCGGTTCTCGTCATGGACGCTATCAGGAGCGTGCACATGGATTGTCAAGACAGCAAAAAGGAAAGGCAGGAAGGAAGTGGGACTGTGGATGATTTAGGGCTCGGCGTGTTTGCTTTGATACTCACTATCTCTAAACAGATACCCCACTCCTGTTAAAAACAAACCCATGTTTTTGTTACAATCGTGCGACATACTGAGACAGACCAGGAGCAAAGGGAGTCCCCAATTGAAAGAAACACGAGCGGAGAGAATTAATTAAAGACGCGCCCCGTTTGGCCGAGCTGCAGCGAACGACTGCGCCCGGAGGCGGGTTTTGTTTGTCGGAACACGCGGCCCGAATTATTTTGCCCGTTTCCCCAACATTGCGCCAGTGAGCGCTAAAGAGCGCTCGCGTGAGGCAGCAGACCCCGGATTCACACGCTTCCCTCCAACCCCTCCCGCTCAAACCAGCCCCCCGGCACTGACGGGGGGGGGGGGGGGGGGACGGGGGACATGAAGATCAATGAGGATGGTTCCTAAATCCCTTACACGCATCATTCTGGTGTTGTTTATGATGCAAAATTAAACAAAAAAAAGAACAAAAAGCTTACTACACAGACTACAAAGTGCATTAACTCACCCCATCCAAACCCTCGCCCGATGACACATCTGCAGTGATGCATCTTGGAACACCAAAAAAAAAAAAAAAAGTGTGGAGCAGAGTGTGCGCAAGAGGGGGCAGAGCTGTGCGTGGTGGGAGGGCAGAGAAGGCTGCGGCCTGGCGGTGTCACCTGAAACCTCCGGTCCTCCCGCCCCGCCCCGCCCACATACAAGCAAATGGAGTCTCAACTCATACAACTCTGCCCGACATGTTAAAGCCAGTCGTGCCTGGGGGATTAAAAAAGGGGAAAGGACTTAGGGAGGGACACGGGTGAGGAGCAGGGAGATTTGACGGGAGCGCCGGGGGGGGGGAGCTTCTAAGATGATGGAGGCTAGCCGGCTAGCTTGCTGGTCACCAAGGAGGACTTCCGCTGGGGCAGGTCCTGCGGCGTGGGGATGTGGTCGCCGGTCACCAGGTTCTTGTCGGGCCCCGCCACGGGGAGCTTCTTCATCTTGGCTTTGGCCATGTTGTAGTCGCCCGAGTCAAAGTACTTTTGCTGTGTGAGAGAAAAGACGGGACGTGTCATCGCGGGTTTAGAGACAAGCAGAGAGAACGAGCTGTGGCTTTGGACTGGAGACGTCTTTAAGGAATACACTGGAAGTTGTGTTATTAGCATCAGATCAATAATCAATACTAGCATTCTTATCAACACTCTTATCTGTTCTTTTTGAAAAAATAGAGCAGCTGATTAAGAAAGGAATTGACAATGCTTTATTATCCAATTTAAGAGATGGAAGACAAAAAGCTGATGGGTAATCTTGCTTGGAAAAATGCACAAGTATGCCCCAAATAATTGTTGCCAGCAGAGCGCATGTAGTTGCCGTGGGGATGACGCATGGTTTGCTACAGCGACTGTGCTGTGTTTGTCAGTAAACAAAGTTGTTTTGTTTCAAGCTAATTTCCCTGCAGTGCTTCTCTTATACAATAGTAATATGTCACCAGTGTCCCCATATTTGAAGGTTCTACAGTATCGACAGGAGGAATTATTACAGCAGAGGTTTTGTGTCATAATAAATGTACTGAAATATACTTTGTCTGATGTCTGATGCTATTGTGCAAAAGCAGCAGGTGGAGGAGTGTATCGCGGAAAGAATTCCCTAACCTTTTGATGTTGCTAGTCTCTGATGACATTGCATCAGAAAGTTATCTTATGATTACCACAATTTACTTTTTTGCTCTCCCCTTAGCTACTCCTACTCCCCGTCAGTGATTTCCAAGAATGACTTTCAACCATCTCCAGAGGGGACGTCCTCTGTATCCTCGGTACACAGTGCACGTAGGTGGAAAGAGCACAAATAAAAATGATTTATCTAACGGGCCGTAGTACTCCATATGCCGCATTCTGGTCTACTGAGGTTAAATTGATGAAGAACTTGTATTTCTCTCTTGGCCCTGTAGGATTGTTGAATGGACAAAAAAAAAGAAAGAAAAAAGCAGCACTAGACAGTTTTTACTTTTGGGGACTTTTACTCGCTCCCTAATTGTCATGTTTGATATTCGTGTTCATTTGGTAAGGAGCAAGCAACACAGCTAACTGCATGATCAGGGAGAAAACAATGCGTTTCATTCTTTTTCTTTTACCCAGGTATGTAGCTACAGTTGCTATCCTGAGGTGGGGCTTTACTTGCCCTGGGTAACCGAGCTGGGTGAGCGAGCAATGCTTAGTGTTGGCAAGAGAGAGAGAGAGAGAGAGAGAAAGAAAGAGAGAGAGTTAATATCTTAAATGAAAGGTTGGGACAATCATTTCCGAATAGGTCTTCCTGTCGGTGGGTACACACACACACAAGTAAAGACATTCAATCTGACTTCAGCATTTCACCCACCTTGAGCATTAGGATCAGTAGGCTGCTGTAAGGCACCCTACCAGCAACCATAAAAGGTTAGAGGACACTCGTCCCCTTCCCACAGAGTCCTTCAGATCACGTTTCTGAAACGCAGGGGTTCCAAAAACCTTTTCCGTCGAGCCCCCCATGACCATATAGCAACGTTGATGCCCCCCCCAGACCCTACATAGGTCATACCTTCTTTGTTTGACATGAATTGCATTTTAATACGTGAACTGTAAAAAAAAAAAGAAAAACTAATATTTTATAAAGTACATATTCATATTACACAAGTTGACATTATTATGTTTACATCATCCGGGTGGGGAGGTTTCCAAGTGCCGTTCCAATTTAGTAGGCTTCATACTGTCTCCGTATTTTAAGACACCCAACACCCTGATCTCTCTTCTTGGCCGTAGTGCTTGTAAATCCCAGGGCTTGTATTTCTTGTACTTAAATGTTTACTTCTGGGGTGCAACTGTATGATATAGGGCCCTATCTTTACAATCAATGTATTTTATACTGTTTTAGCAGTGTGTGTGTGTGTGTCCCTGTGCATATGCATGGGTTGGTGAAAAAGTAGCTGCCCCCTGTAATTCCACTGCGCTCCCAGCTTGAGAACCACTGTTGTACTGCAAGTCACTGGTTTGTTTGTATTGCATATTTTTAATATGCATTACAATGCAGCAAATGAAATATGATTAAACCTGACCGCCTGTCAGGTTTGAGAAGATTTTTTTAATAGAATAATCTAAAAAGAATTTAAAGAATAAATCCCATTTGAATGTGGATTTATAACTATTTTTTGTCTACCAGGTGGACTGCCCTCAGTTCACTGTGGCCCTTTAGTGAACTTGGGGTAACACAATCAGGATTTCTTTTAGGCCTACCCCTTTCTGTAGTCTCTTCATCAGGAAGTCTGAGCCGCCGGGCTTCTGCCCCATGGCGGGGTACTTTGCTTTCAGCTTGGCCTCCTCCGCCTTAACAGGGTTTGCATTCTTCTCCTGGGAGTCCTGTGGAGACCAGAACAAACGGACATCAACACTCGTCCTCAGGAGAAAACAGGGCGGACCCTTCTCGACCAAAAAATGTTCATGCACATCTGGAATAGCTGTTTACGTGACAGACACTCAGTCATAGTCAAGCAACAATTTCAAAATTGCTGCTCCCACCGAACAACTGAAATCCTGAACCAAAGCCTACTGTAATGAACAAGGCCTCTTCATTCTTCGTGGACACCTCTTTTATGAAGTGCTGTAAAAAATTATATGACTGACTGCCGTGAGCTGAAGGCACTTTAAGGTAGTATGAGTCACACCGTGAATACTTTATTGCATTTTATTGTGGGATCTGAGATCAGGAAACAATAAGCTCACAAAGCTCCACGGCCCTCTACAACACCAGGATTGGGTTACAGAAGCCTGACACTGGCCCAACTGGTCAGATACTAGTTGTTGAGGTACCTGTCAGACAGGTATCCTGGTCAGTTATTTGGTCCACCAAGCACAGCTCCTTTGTGTAAAGAGCAAGAGTCCCGTTGTCTGACTGAACAGTCGGTGCAGAGTGAACGGAGGACCACAGCGGCCAAAGGCCGTTTCTGCACACACCTACTGCACACACCTACTGCACACACCTGCCTACACCATGAGCTAGCAGCCAACTGCTCATTAGACACTACCACTGTGGAGACAAGTTAGGCCCTCGGCCTGCAAAGCTTGCTGGGACAGGGATACAATGTGACTCAGGACACAAAAACTGATCAAGGAGGGGGGGGGGGAATCTGTGCTGATTTGCTTCACAATATACGGCCCGTTGCGGGGAAACTGCAGGAACAGGTTCTCCTTGTAAAGTTTTAACAGATGTAAGCAGGAGTGTAAACGCTGTCTGCTTGTTGTATCACACGCCAACGAGTGGAGAAATAAATTATATTTAGGATTCACAACAAATACATACAAAAAATTGTAATCTAAAGACACAAATCTTCATTATGCATTCAATATCTTTATAAACAATACTGAATATTGTTAAATACAAGAAAAATGCATACAGTACATGTCATTTAGCTGACGCTTTAATCCAAAGCAACTTACAGTGCATTATAACCCATGCGTTACGATTTGCCTGGGGAGATTGGGGGTTAGGTGTCTTGCTCAGGGACACTTCGACATGGCACATGGGGCAGCCGGGATTCGAACCGCGAACTTTGCGGCTCACAGCGCACCACGCTACTCCTAAATCACATTTCTCTGGTTTATGATATGGTTGTTGCTGTGTAATAGATACTATGATGTAAAAATGATCAACCGTCAACAGACCAACGTGGGGGCAAAAAAAAGCTGAGAAAAAACAATCACACCAGATACATGTCCTGACGATACTCAGGTGTCAACAGGTGATGCGAGTGTTGGACCATTAGCACGCCAGTGCCGTTGTTGTGGTACCGTATGGAAAATGCGGAAGCACTGTCACACTGCAGTTGTCGTCACTGTCAGGAGAACACCATCGGCGTCATCCAGCCACGTGCACGATGGGACGAACGAACACAGTGATGCTTTTTTCAAAAGCGTGCAGCAAGTGAAACCACCAAGACGTGTCTTCACCTGGACACGGTCGGGTTCTCCCCCAGACATGTACCGAGACTCTCCAGGACGGACCAATGAGGCCGCAAGCTGCTGGGGACTCGCCAGCCAATGACACCAAGGCAAGGGACAAAACAAAGTGACGGGCTGGAAGGGGTGCATTGTAAAGTGGGACAGCTTTGGTAAAAAAAAGATAACATGTTCAACAGACCAAAAGGCGTTTCTCCCCCCGTGTTTTTATCGGAGTCCTGCCTTGCCCTTGTGCAGAAGCGCGGAGCATACACACACTTCACTTGTGCTAGCAAGCTGATGTTAGCCCCGTCTAGCTCGTATGCTCGGGTGGTTAGCCAACAACGTTTAAGACAGCAGTTAGTGAGCCCACCTGTTTTTCGTCCTCGTAGTCCACCTGAGTGTCCGAGTCCAGGTTTTCTGACGACATGGCGTGAGTGTGATGGACAAGCAAATTGTCCCGTGGGGCAGAGGACTCGAAGAGATGGATTCACGAGCTCCCGTTTTGGTGTACCTGTACTGATTCTAATCCGCCTATTCTGGACACGACTGCTCCCCAACAAAAATGGCGTAGGGAGATGTGACATCATCAACGGGTGTGTGTATGTGGGGAGGGGTTCCTACTCCTAACCGACATGTACAGTAACCAATAGGAGAGCAGTAACAGTTCCAGTGGAGCCTATAGCATGTGATAAATAGGGGCATTCTCTATGATTGACATCCCTTCGCCCAATGATTTTACGACTAAGTTGAGTCTGGAGGCGGTGCGGGGAGACGCACCGCATCAACAAAATGCACCTGTAACATATTTTTTCTATGATTTAAAGTTCATATACTCCGCGTAATATGAAACAATACGTCACAATTATTTCAAAATTAAGATTATTATTATCTATATAAATGTATGTATATAACGTTTATTATATATTTACACTTTTTTAACAGTCGGGGGTTGCCCGTCAATCAAATAATTAGCGGGAACCGTTGTGCAACGCAAACACCCGTGAAAACCGACCGTTAGCGGCAACGTTAGGTAACGTTAGCTTACAAAGCTCTTAAAAATAAGTTGTACTGATTGTGTTGTATTGTCGTTTTGGTGAAATAGTCTTTCATCCGTTGCCATGTAAGTACCTTAACAGTAACGTCTCAGTGTGTTAAAAACAGTGACCGAGATAATTAACCTAACGTTAGCCAATTAGTTAAAACAGTAACGTAGTGGTAATAAGCCAACTAGTTAGCTAACTAGCCAAATCAATCCATAAGGACGACGTTCTTCCGCCTCACACGGTTTTTCGCTCTGGTTTTCTTTTTTTTATGCAGCTTTTATATTTTATCCTCTCACCACTGCAATGGCCTGCCTACAGCAAGTTACCGCATCCCAGGTAAAGTCAGTCCAAAATGACAAATCATGATTCATGATGTTAACTTAATTACATACAGCATTTTGAGACATAACGTTAGCTAACTGTTACCGGTAGGCCCGAAAGCAATTTAAGGTTACTTTCACTGGTGTGCTAGGCCTTTGCACCTTTTGGTCGATTATTTTAATTTGCTTGAATTAATGCTACATTAATGTTGTTACCTCACAACATCGTTTTGGAGTATTGATTGAAAGTTTATGTAATTACAGAACTATATTTTCATCCTGCTTTAATAAATTAACAGCTGAGACTACTTGGTTTGTAGATGAAAGTTTGGGATATTCTTGTGCTTTCACTTATGCTTTGGGTCTTCTTTATTTAACAATTTTAAAGTGTGTTGCCAAATACTAAATTATATAGTCTAAAAATCATTCTAAGTCTTTAAAAACCGACTATATGATGACATTTGTATCATTAATATTTTCCGTATATGTGCTTATCATCTCCGACTTCAAAGAGTTAATCATCCATCCCTCTTTGCAATGGACTCGCTGCTCGTTTGCTGAACTCTCGTGTTTGCGATGAACTGGGATCAGTAAGTAGACGTCCTTTGCGATGGACTTGTTACTCTAATCTGAGCAGGTTCCCAACCAGGTCGTCCCCGAGCTGCAGTCTCTGGTTGTCATGAAGAAGCTTCTGGCCATCGCGGTGTCCGGCATCACATACCTGCGGGGGATTTTCCCGGGCAAGGCCTACGGCGCTAAATATCTCGCAGGTTAGAAATGCGCATGGGAAAGTTATTTGTTGGCCATTTGTAAATATTTGCATTGAGATGTTCTTTCTTCCTCCAGGTCAGAAAGTGATGATCCTTAGAGAGGAGCGCAGCTGTCCCGGTGCCAGTCAGATAGTTCAATGGTAACTAACAACAACTTGAGTATCTACAGTCCATATGTGTTACAGGCAACAAGGTGTGTGTTATTTAATTTTTTTCCAGGATGATGGGATGCTTTGAGGCCATCCAGAAGAAGTATGTAAGTCACATTCAACCTTTTTGCAGAAATCAGAAGATTTGTTTGGTACGCCACTCATTATATTATTATATGTTTATTTTTTTCTCCCACCAGCTGCGCACCGTCATAATGTCTGTGAGTATTTTATTAGTAACTTCTCTTCTGTGGATGTTTTGAACGTTTCATGGGAATAGACACATTGAGATGAGGATGCTTGTTTGGGAAAGTCAGAGAGGCAAAGAGATAAGCGAGTATTAAATGAATCATCCTACCGATGATTCATTTACGTCCTTTTTTTGTTTTTTAGATCTACACTGATCCAGAGAACCCTCAGGTAATGTATGGGCTGTCCTCCTGCCCTTGTTTGTTTTTATTTTAACAATGCTAAACTACGTTTCAGATAACAAACTACTGTATTAATAGGTTATTGCATATCTCATACACACACATGTCTTTCAGAAGGTGACTGAGTGTTACCAGTTTAGGTTCCAATACACAGTAGAAGGAGCTCAGATGGACTTTGAAAGGTGGGTATTTCAATCTTCATGCTTAGATCATAACACAAAAAAACAATATCGTCATATTCATGCAAGAAACCAACATAAGGAAACACAAAGTTGGAATCAGCTCTGGCTTTGAATTTGCACTCACAGAGCTGGAAGTAACTTGTTTTTCTTTCTAATGAGTACCATAATTAGCCCTGATATAACAATAATATCTATCAACACTATCAGATAAGGGTAGGAGCACCAAAAAGAAAACTCTTGGTACAAAACACATCACGTCTCTCAGTATGGCTTGTCATGGCAGTGACCAGCCAATAACAGTAAGCCCCGCCCTAATGCACACCCTTCTTTATGGTTGAGTAGACCATGAATAAGGGTCCATCATTTTCTAAATGAATATAGGGCTGTATTGAAGAAGACTTTGAACTAGAGATTGAGATCATAAACAGATGTTTAGAATGTTTACTGAGGGAATAGATAAAGAGAGAAGTAGATAGAGTGGTCATGTTTTAGCTGCACGGCTGATGGCGAGTGTTTCTTGTTTCTCATCCTGCCTCCTTTCTTTAGCAGCAACAACGACAACAAGGTGTCGTCGATGCTGTGCGACGACACAAAGAAGGCCAGCATCCTGCTGGTGAGGAAGCTCTACACTTTGATGCAGAACCTGGGTCCTCTTCCAGACAATATCTGCCTCAACATGAAGCTGGCGTATTACGAAAACGGTAACTTGCAGTGGTCAATTTCAACAAGTGTGAGTGAAATTGAGCCAGAACATCCTAAAGCTTTACACGAGTTTAATACAACTACAATGTTTGTAATAACACGGTAATTTTGGGAACTGCAGCTTTAAGCTCTGAAAGCTTTTATGCTTCTGTCACATTATTCAACTGAATAATCTGTCGTATCCTCAGAATTGGTTGTAAGGTAGGGAAAAAAACCTAGTTTTTCTGTTTTGTTTTGTTTGCAAATTATTTTGAGATTTTACAAAAAAAATTCTGTCCATAACATTGACACTTTTTTTGTTCATCAGAAGCATGAGAATATTATTTTTGTTAAATTAAAAATGCTCATCTCTACGTAGCTGCAGCCACTAGTCTCAGTTTACAGCAGTCATCTGGTATTTATTTCTATTTGTTGCACCTGACCAGACCGCACACGGACAAACACACTTCCCTCCATTCAATGTCAGCAAGAACCAGCGTATGCGATGTCGAGGGTTGTGATCGATGAGCCGTTTTTGGCTTTTCTAACCGCCTGTCCATCTGTCCTCCAGTCACTCCTCAGGACTACCAGCCGCCCGGATTCAAGGAGGCCGACACCGACACCCTGGAGTTTGGCACAGAGATGGTGGAGCTCACCATGGGCCAGGTGGCCACTCCCTTCCATTCTCTGAGGGTGGACATGACCACGGAGAGACACAGACTGGAGCAGGTGATTGAGAGGCAGCACAAGACGAAATAACTTTTATATGTTTTCTCTAATAAATATGTTAGAGTTTATTACTCCATGTTGTTGTTTTTTGTGCCAATCAACAAGGCTCTCTGCAGTCAGCACAGCTGGAAGCCAATTTTTTGATTGACAGCTGTGCTTGTTGTTAAATGTCTGCAGGTGGAGGCAAGTGTTCGTGTGACGGAGAAGTGGCTTTTGAAGAGAGATGAGATTGGAATACAAACAGTTCACACTCAGCAGGATAAAGTGACCAAAGAAAAACTCAAAAGGCTTTATATAAAGACTCCAATAAATTATATAACTTTAACTAAAAATATATGGCTCTTTAACTTAAAAATTATACTAGTAATTTATAGTATTTTATTAACAAATCCATCCAACAAATCAGTTAAGCATTTTAGGAAATGTGCTCTACATCAATAGCTCTTTAAGATTGTGAACCCAGAGCTGGAAATTATTAATAAAACAAAAAGATAAGGACATAGATCGGGCTGGTTGGACTGACATTTGGAAATAAAGAAGGGACATAAAGTCAAATAGAAACTCCCCTCGTTGATATTGAAGCGGGTCCCTTTTACCCTAATAGGGGTGTCTCGGGTGTAGCGGTGTGGCTCCCATTAAACGGCTGCTTACTTTCTTTTTTAGAATAAAGTCACCCCACCGTGCCCTCAAAAGGCCACAGCGTGCTGCTCGTCTTGGATGTCCAAATGTTGTGTGTTTTAATACATGTTGCATATGTGATGGGCATGTTGCTGCTTTGTCATCGTGGCGTCCAGATGACACGTTTTCATCTTTAGGCTCATCTGATTGAAGACGTGGAGAAGCCCGACAGCGAGGACGCAGACTTGGACAACACTGGTAAATCTGGTGTCCGATCTCTAAACTGGTGGATCCAGGCGTCATGACCTTTGTTCATAATGTGTCATAATGTCCACCTTGTTGATTTCACATAATTTACATCAGAAGTTTTTGTACGCAGATCCTAATTTGCCAGAAATAATTGTATTAGATATAATATATGATAATAATAATTCATATCATTGACTTAGGAAATCATGTGAACATCATCTTTTTTTTCTTCTCCATGAACTGAAGTGATTCAGCTGAGCAGTTATGAGAAGACGGAGAGCTGGGAGAAAGCCACAGAGGTATGTTTGACTTTTTACTCCAGCACCAATTCGCACGCAGAACAATTGAAAGCGTCCGCTGCAGAAGGCATGAGTCATACGCAAAATCAAAAAACCCTGTCCATGATTCATCATTGTTCCCCGTGTCATGGACAACAAAAAGAAAAACAAGCATTATTGAGAAGGGGCGCGACAGTTTCTGGCACATCTGGTGGGAGCACGGACACAATCGAAATGTGAAGAAAAGTCTATTCATTAAATAGAGTTTATATATTAATACAGATGGCCGCATCTATATTTACAGGTAAAGAAATAACAGTAAAGAATACCCGAACACACAAAAGATAGAATGATATGACGTGATCTAACTAAACAACAATGCAAAAATTGTAAAAAAAAGTCAAACAAACAACAGCAGGTGAGTGTATTATTTGTGTGATTTATTTTATATGTCTTGTTCACAACAACCAGTTATTAAAAATATGATTTTCTCCCAAAATTGTGGGGAGTTCTTGTGCAGAGTGACTGAAGTTTGTTCGCCGTTACTGTCCGTCTGTCCTCCCAGATGGACACTAAGGACAAGAAGTCGCCCGACGTGGACAAAAGGAGGAGGACCAGGAGCAGGCGGAACATCGAGTCTGTGAAGGTCAGTCAGCCAACGACCAATCAGAATTCATCCCTGTTAAGTGGCTGTTTGTGCAATTGCAGATGCTGTGTTTCCTACACCATCATAACTTACTAAAATTCCCAGCCCCCACCTCCCCCCTCCCCACATGCAGCTAAAATATTGGTGAAAAATGATACTAAATCGTCAGAGAAATTAAAAGTATAGAAGAGAAGCTCATTAGCACAGCAGATGTTGGTGTGTGTGTGTGTACGAGACAAGCCTGTGAACACATTAGATGTGAATAATAGATGAATCCGTAACGCAGCGGGCCGGTAACACGGAACCTTCACATGAGAAGCGTTTTTCTGCTGATTTTTGAAACGTAAGCTGCGTAGGAGCGGCGCTCGCTCCACCGATGAGTCAGCACCGTGGGAAGTTGTGTCGGTCCGTCGACACAAAACATTCTGCGGTTGGAATTATTTTTCTTTTTTTTACCAGTCGGGTGTTTCCTCCACTGTTCTCAGGTCTCTCAGTACGAAATCCCCAGCAGCCAGGACACGCCGTCCACCTCCGAGGGGAGGAAGAGGTGCAAATTCAGCGAGCCCAAGGAGCGCTTCTGACCTCACCCCCCCACTCCTCCCCCTACCACCCCCCTCGGCCCCCTCCCACCACGCCAAAGTATCTGTTTTACATTGCATGTTTTTTAAAAGTTGCACAGCCGTTGCTCTTTTTTAAAGGGAATCCCGCAGCTTGTTGCTTTTGTTTGTTGCACCAGTTTGTTTGCTGTGTAGTTTGTTTGAATCGAAGCCCAATCTAAGATGTGGATTTGCAGTCAGACTGCTGTTAAACAAACATATTCAGTATCACGGTATTTCGTTTGTTTTACGGTTCCTCCTTTACTAACCAGGACTTCATACGACAAAGGTCACTTGGGCTTAAAGTCTGATGTGTGTTGTGTTTCTATCAATGAACACAATGTGTGTGCAGCATGCAGGTGGGTGCGGCCTCTGATTTGTTAGTTTGAAGGAAATGATTATATTCCCTCTCTTTTAACCAGAATTTGGAGGATGAACGCTTGTTGTAATGCACTCATCGCCTTATCTAATAAAGATAAATATAAAAGGCAAATATAGTTTTTTTGTAGTTTATGGAGAATAAGCACCTAATTGTCTTATAACCACAAACTATTTTATCGAAGTGTGATGGAGTTCGATTTGCCCTTTCTGTTTTATGTGAGCGCTTCTTCCAACAGTCGTATCACTACGGTTACGAGCAGTCCGTTAGGAGTAGGCAGGCAGCCGATGGCAGTTTAACAGATACTAGGATGCACACACACACACACACACACTCCAGTTGCATGATCATCCTAGCGCGTCCTATCCTGATGATAATTATCCACTGTAACCTGTAATTTTCCTTATTACGCCCCCCTTAAAAAATATATATATATATATATTTAATTTTTAATTAGAAAAGTATGTTTGTGTCACGCTGCTCCCAAAATGGTCACCTGGTTAATGCCAAATATAATGCAAAATAAAAGTACTTATCAGTCAAACTTCCTTTTCATCACTTATCGGACGGCTGATTTGTTGTTTTAAGGAGACTTAGTCGGTTCCTGCTTTATTCTCCTCTACATGCCTCACCAACCGGGGTTAAAGGAGCAGTTTGTATGAGTCATATTTTTATAGCCATACGCTCAGGAAGCTATAGATGCAGAGGCTGCACTTGCAAACCTTTGCTGCAGGAGTCTTTTCATGCATCCTATTTGATTTCTTTAAAATTTTAATTCTGGCTGTAATATATTTTGAGATAATTTATTAGGAATAGCTCAAGATGTAGCATCTTGTTCTCAAGGAGGCTCAAATAACATTTAGAAAAACATTTAAAAAATAACAAGATAATTTAATAATGATACCAAATAAATACAAAATAATAAACGCATGACATGAGTCCTAAAGTCATGGAGAGGAGGTCAACTGGGACAGAAATGCAGGCGTCACACACCTGCCTGCTCCCAGTAAATTCAGTCGTGTTCGTCCTCGTATAGATTTAACAGTTTCAGCTACCTGCCAGTAAAGGATGAACGGCCCTCTGAGGACAGGAAGCACAACTTCTCCGTCTTTACTCGGCTCAGGAAATGCCACGCATTTGCATGCGAGGTACCTTAAATGAAGCTGTTAAGTGAAAGTGGATTATATCTGCACACAGTGACCTTTTGGCCCAGATGAGCCCCCCCCCCCCCCCCCCCCTTGCCTCACCCCTCCTCCCCACCATCAGCAGCCTCCCAAGCTGTGTGTTTTTAATCTCCCATTGTTTTTCCCAGAGAGAGGGACATTTGCTGATAGACTGCCTTAACCCACTGCGGATCGATACTGCAGGAAGCCTTTGTGATGCATATCCAAGCAGCCCCCGCCTATCTGGGGGGGGGGGGGGGGTCAGGGGGACGAGAGACTCCATCAAATCAGCCCTCACCTACTTAGACAGGGCATTGTCTCGGCCACCGCGTTCATTTCGTGTTTGTGCGTTCCCTTTATTGGTATTTCTTATAACAGAATGGACTGTGATATCCACGGTGCACACACACACACACGCACACACGCACACACACACACACACACACTAGCACGCATTGACAGCACTTTATGAGCTGTGAAATGAATCAGGGTTACCTAACCTCCTCAGCGCCCAGCCTCCACTGGCATTTTTCAACACTTCTTTTTTTTTTATCTTGTTGACAGAGGGGGGGGGGGGGGGTCTCTAGGTATTGATGAGTGCTGAAATGCAATGAGGGCAAAGGCCCTTCCTGCAGGCCTCGTCGTGTACTGTAGAGAAGTGGGATCTCGGTCATAGACCTGCAACATCCGACACAAGAGGGATTCCAAAGTCAGAGCCTTTAACGTAGGCCCCTTTTATATCCCAAAACAACACGTTCATGTTGATCATGTTCCGTATCTCTGAGAGATGGGGGATGGGGGTGGTTGAGGAATCTAAATTGCAGTTTTATTCCGCCTTCGACCCGGCGCTCCAATCCCTGGGACTCTACATCATTTCTGTACGCACACGTCTCCCTGAAATGAATTCTGAAATTAAATTCAGGGACACACGTCCAGCGGTCAGTGTTGACAGATCAATCAGCTGGCCAAACACCGAGGGTGGAGGGAGGTTGGGGGGGGGGGGGATGCCCCTACAGACCAATCAGATAGCTCGGGTCCACAGCAGGCCCTGGATGCGGTCAAGGCAAGACCTCCTGACAGACAGTCCATACCGAGGCGCCGTAGATTAAAGCCGGCTTCTGTGAGCCTATAGAGGCGCCTCGGTGATTGTGCCTGCAGGGCCTATGGGCCCCGAGGGCGGGGTCGGAGTGGGGGGGGGCGAGGGGTGGAGCTCAGAGGACGTCCAGCCCAGGGACTGTGACCCCTCTGACCTTGCCAGAAGGGCAGCAAATGTTTCCGAGCTGATTAGCGCTTCCCCAGCAGAGTACCCTGGATGCTGTTAACCCTTTGGAATCAGGCAGAGCGCACGGACGACCCCCCCCCCCCCCCCGAAATCCAGGAAGCGTGTCCCTCAAATGAAAGAAAGAGGCAGTCCTGTTAAAACCAGCATGGAGGCATCTAAGATTTACGTTTACATGAAATGGCAATGAACTGTAATAAGTAATTACAGTTTTACTTTTGCTTTACTGCATTTTAGATGGAAGTTTTTATTTCGTTTGGCAGCTACAGTAACTCTGCAGGTCATGCTTTATACGCATATCAGGTTAACAATGGAACCGTCGATGAGCATTTTTAAAAAACCTGATCAAAAGGGTACGAATGAATAGTATGTGCAAAGATACAAAATAATGGGTTCGGACAGAGAGGAGAGAACAAATACAGCACAATTCAGAGTATGACCGTGTGTTCACGCGGAGGAAGAACAGGACCTGTGAAAGCAGGTGGGTGAATTCACAGGCAGCGATGAAATACCCTGATGACCACAGGGGGGCGCTGAGTAGCCACGGAAAGGAGTCACGACGGGAGAGAGAGAGAGAGAGAGCAGAGCGTCTTGTCCCCCGTCCCCCCCCCCCCTGCATGCCTTAGTCAGCTCGTACAGTTGGCCTCCGCACTGTACGCAATTTAAAAAGCACGCGATCGCCACCGAACAGCCAACGCGGGGCTATTCACCTCGTCTTTGGAGAGACAACACGCTGGAGTCAACAGTATCGATCCAACTACGTGGATGATAAAAAAAAAAAAAAGAGTGTGTGTGTGTGTGTTGAGGGGGGGGGGGGGGGGGGTGGCTGAGAGCAGGTGGCACTGGGCCTGCGGATTCAGGGATTTAGCCGCTCTCCGGGTGTGTATGGTCAGCGGAGCCGAGCACCCACCACCGAGCAGATGCTCGGAGCAATGGGATGTGCCCCGTTGTGATCAGAGTGGACAGCTGAATTGTTTACCACCAAAGGGCCCTTTTCTTCTCCAGCGGCAGGCCCCCGCGCGCACAATGAGGGCCCCCACCGCGCTGACACACAGGGTTTCTGCGGAGGTGATGCGGAGGGGACAGGGGGGGGGCTATAAGGCGAGCCTCTGTCCATGCCCCCTTTTTGTGTTGTATCTCCGCACTCAGATGGACGTCCCTGTGCACACCCCCCCCCCCCTCGCACCCCGCCCTCCTTTGCTCCTCATCCACAAAGCCCCCCTAAAGCTACCAGAGGGCAGGGGTTTAAATGTCACGCTTGGCCATCAGAGCCCCCCCCTCCCCCCAGCCCCCGGCTCGTGTCTCCTTGAAGGGGGAGGGGGGGGAGGCAAGAGAGAGAGTGGAAGGGGAGGGAGACACTTGCCCCCCCATTGTCCACTGCGATAGGCATGAGCTGCTAACTGACTCCCGATGGAGTGTGTCCCCTCGCCACGCGCCCCGGCCCTGTCCCGCTCGTGCCCAAACACAAAAGGGCCTCTGTGTTCCGTGTTTTGTTTCCTCCAGGCCGATCCGGGGGTGAGTCGCGGCTTTGGTCACGCTGGGGGGGTGGGGGGTGGGGAGGGGGAGCGGAGGAGCTTAAAGGGGGCCGAGCGACGAGAAGGCGCTCGGCGGAGTCGTCCGGTGAGCCCTTTACGGGACAGAAATCAATGGTCACACGCAGGGGGAGTTGAAAGCGTTAAAGCGGGTAGGCAAGGAGTGGACGGTGGGGGATGGGAAGGGGGGGGGGGGGGGGGGGGGGGGTGACAAAGTGTCAAGCTGAAGTACAAGCACAGGACAAAAAATACGAGCTGCCCGGCCAACTTTCATCCCGGCCCAAGGTCCCGGCCCGTACTTAACCGACCCGCCAGACTGAGTGCTTTATGTATCTATTTGTTCTAAATAGTGGCTCGCTTGACCTTGAGCCCGAGATGTGTTTGCGCCCCGCGGCCCCGGGGCCCCCGGAATCCTCCCGCCTGTCAGGAGAAGGAAGGGAGTGACCTTGAACCGCCAAAGGCGCAGCGTCGCTGAGTGCACAAACTCATTTAACTCGCGGGCTGGCTATCGACATGCTGTAATCGTTAACATTATGGACGATGAATGACTACCGACTGTGGTACACCTGCACCATACGTCCCCGTGCCAGGCGGGCTATGGAGAGGGGAGGGCGGGGGGGGGGGGCTCCGATGGTCAGGTGACTGGAGGGCCCTCTTGTTTTTCAGGCCAATCCCAACGGAAACTCTACCAAGAGCGGAGCGAGGTGCTTAAGGACATAGATCACTTGAGCGCTTTACACTTGTTTCCTCTCGCACGCACACCTCCACGTGAACACTTGACCCCCAGCATCAGCTGTTCAGGCATCTGCAGTGTGTGTCCCTGTGTGTGTGTGTGTGTGTGTGTGTTTTTTCTTTGCCTGTATTGATCGTGGTAAAACGGGTGAATTTACTGTAGTTTGTGCAAAGACAAAGACGTGATTAAGGTTGACACAGGCGGAGCTGGAGGGATGAACGTGGGGGGGGGGTTTAAAGTGTTCGTGAAGTCGCCGCGTGGGAGACGGGGATCAGGACGAGCGAAGCTCTCCCGGGGAACCCACAAACCTGTTTGGATTCATTAGGGGGGACTTATGAGAAACACTGTGTGTGTGCGTCTGTCCAACATTCAAATCGCATTTGGTGATTGTTGGAACAATTAAAAGGCTTTGATGACTTTTATTTTGTAATTTTGCATAATTACGCAAACTAATTGAACGTTTTGAACGTTAATAAGTTACAACAATTGTCTTAAATTTAACACTGATATATATATATATACTGTATATTTACATTATACGTATTAAATAGTATTATGGAGGGTAAATGTTACCTTTAACCTTAATTACAAAAGGGGTGTGACTTTAATAGTTAATAATGCGATATGGCATCATGTGCTCTCCTGTGATTTGGTATCCATGCTCTGCTTTGCTTGAATCCTAAACTCACCCACAAATGTAATAATACGTAATCATTTGACACCGGTTTTTCCCTCCAGACTCTCTGCATGTGCAGACGCCTTTTTGTGCGTTTGTCGTTGTTCGAGCTCTTAGAAACTTTCCAACCCTTCAGCAGATTCATGTGCCCAACTCTGCACAACAATAAGACAAAGACAGGCTTTAAGGGCTTCGCTGTGATGAAATGTGACTAAATGTGCAGCAGAGTTAGTCACAAGTTTACCGCCTCTGCAGGGGTGTGAACGATGAGATTATTTGTGATTTGTGCATGTGAACTTTACCCCAAAACTAAAACAGTAAAACAAAAAACCGTTTTTGTGATCGGGTTGTTTTTTTGGACTTCTTCATTACATAATAACATTTCATAATCCAGAATC
The DNA here is from genome assembly GCF_949316345.1 of Pungitius pungitius. Classification (NCBI taxonomy): domain Eukaryota; kingdom Metazoa; phylum Chordata; class Actinopteri; order Perciformes; family Gasterosteidae; genus Pungitius; species Pungitius pungitius. Next base: position 17,252,822 of record NC_084910.1, read on the forward strand.
CAAAATGAAACGGTAGAACAGCACGGCTGCAGTACCTTGGGCGTGGAATTAAACAAGGCGAGTAGAGCGAAAGTGTGGGAGAGTCCGTCCGACGCGGCGGGTCACCGCAGTCTGCCGCCCTCTGACGGAAGTTGCCAGAAAACTTTGCAACTCGCACACACCAACTCGAGAGTTTCCCACACCGGGTCCTCGCTTTTGACCACGTACGCAACGCGCTCCGGGGCTAAGAGAAAGGGAAAAGTTTGCTCGCTCTCCGTCTGATGGCCCTGGGAGTTTGACTTCTGCCCTGCCAGTGTTTTTCCCTCCCGTCTCCAGGCTCCGAGGGCTTTTCATCTCGCCAAGGTGCAAGGCCACGCACCTCTCTCCTCTCCCGGCCCGCTCCACACACCCCCCCCCCCCCCCCCCCCCATCCGCACACGCATTTCCATTTTTTCTATACAGCGCCCGAGATTAGCAGCTCCTCCGCCCCGAGGCGGCCTGCGGACGGGGAGGGCAGTCTTGTAGCGGCGTTGTTGGGATGCGTGCGGGGGAGAAGATCTGCCCCCCCCACCCCCCCCCCCACCCGAAGACTTGCGGATGAATCCTCAGAGAACACGCGTGCGGGCTGCTCTGAGGATTTGCCACGTTGTCAACCCGACGGTTGAAGATCTGTGCAGGTTTTGGGATTTGGAGAAAGTTATGTCCTTTTTGTGTTGTTTTAATTGTCCATCGTGTTTTCTTAAAAGTGTAAACCTTTGAATCCATCACAGACTTGGGCTCTTTTGGTTTAAGCCTCTCGTTGCTATTTTAGGGAAAGATTAGTCAACTCACCATCGTCATTATTCTTCATTTCAACGAGGACAAAGCTGCCATCTTCGATTCCGTATATGTGGAATGTAAATGCGACTTGCAACTGCCTTCTGTTCTTCCTCCTCTTTGTCATCGTCCTGATAGAAACACTGCTTTGAATCTCGCTTGTGTTTTATTTGTGTTGCGTGAAGACTGTGACTCAACGCGTTGGCAAGAGTTTTAGCTCGACGCCTGTAATGTTAACCGAGACAATTTAGTATTTTTATTTGGGTGAACCGACCCCTTTAAGTCAATGCCTCGTCTCTGACAATCATGGCCAGTTTTGTCTGAAATGAGGACACAAGAGCCTGTAAATAAAGCCTCAAGCAGCCGTCGGCAGGCTCACGCGTATCGGCCTGTTAGTGGAACCGCAATGGCAGGACATCACACCCATTTGACCACAACCCCCCCCCTACCCACCCCCAACAAGCCCATCAGGCAGATCCGGCGTCCTGTGGCAACAGCAGCCGATGCAACTGACCCGTAACATGTGGCCCAACTACAACTAAATTGTGGCTGAATTATTGATACAGTGGCGTTGGCCGCTTTGCAAGTGGCAGCATGAAAGGGAGCCAACACGGGAATGGTCTGCTAATTTCATATGGGAGCCTCGGGGCACATTCCTCCCAGTGAAGACCAAACATATTGACATATGTGTGTGTGTGTGTGTGTGCGAGGGGTACAGACGGTGTGATATCAGCCTGGCATTAGGAAGAGACCAGTGGACAATGTGACCCGATCTTCGTGAGGTCGATGCATGCATGCAAGTCTTAATTCGGAGGGAAAATGTATGCGGCATATTTTTCTCTTTTTACTCATCCTGTTTTTTTTTTTTTTTTTTTTTTAGTTCGCTCCCCTGGAACCTTTGCAGCGAAGCTCTGTGTCTCACATGCATTTGTCGATGTAATATCGTTACTGTACGGAGAAAGGGAGACATGTGATGTATGGCGTCCGGTCGTTTAGATGGGTATGGACCAGGGGGGGTGGCCTGTTTGTAGCTATAAGCCGAGGTTTTTGACCATCAGTGAGCTCGCCGGCTAATTTGCCCAAAAGCCTTTGTGTCCTCGGTGCACTTTCATTTCCACCTCTCTTGGAATTGTGATGACCGTGCCTCGGGGCGACAGAGACACCTTGAGGAGCTGCCCACCTTTAAATCCGCCCGCTCGGCGCCTTCAACCATGACCCCCTCGCTCGCAGGGACCCCTCAGGCGAGATTTAAACGAGCTCCCCCAGGTCCGCGGCGGCTCCTCTATTCACCGTCCCGTTCAGGGAAAAAAAGAAGAAAAAAAAAAAAGAGGAAAAGACATGAGTGGCTCCTGCTCTGATGCTTCATTGTAAACGTATGTGAATACAAAAAAAAAAAAAGAGAGAGATTTGGATGAATTGAAATAAAACCGTACATATGTTGGTAAATGAGCCGTGACATGAATGTGTAAACAGTGTGTTAGAGAGACGAAGGGGGCAAACAGACCGCCGAGGGCCCCAGCAACACCCTTTTCCTTCCCTTTCTCCCTTCTCTCCCTTTTTTTTATTTCCTCTCCCTCCGTCGAAAACAGCGTTGCTCTATTTGCATGTCATCAGACTCCCCTTCAGTCCCCATCTGATCTTTTCCCTCAGATCGTCTCCTTTTATCGTTGAGTACCATCGCTTGCATTTTTCAC